>NC_069501.1:648083991-648343991 GCF_027579735.1 Bombina bombina
TCCAAAATTGATGAAAAGGACGAGAAGAAAACTGGTCTGGGAGGCTACCAAGAGGCCTACAGCAACATTAAAGGAGCTGCATGAATATCTGGCAAGTACTGGCTGTGTAGTACATGTGACAACAATCTCCCGTATTCTTCATATGTTTGGGCTTTGGGGTAGACGGCAAGACGGAAGACTTTTCTTACGAAGCCAAACATCCAAGCCCAGCTAAATTGAGCAAAAACACATCTGAAGTCTCCCAAAAGCATATGAGAAAAGGTGTTATGGTCTGATGAAACCAAGGTTGAACTTTTTGGCAATAATTCCAAAAGATATGTTTGGCGCAAAAACAACACTGCAGATCACCAAAAGAACACCATACCCACAGTGAAGCATGGTGGTGGCAGCATCATGCTTTGGGGCTGGAACTGGGGTCTTATTCAAGGTAGAGGGAATTATGAACAGTTCCAAATACCAGTCAATATTGGCACAAAACCTTCAGGCTTCTGCTAGAAAGCTGAACATGAAGAGGAACTTAATCTTTCAGCATGACAACAACCCAAAGCATACATCCAAATCAACAAAGGAATGGCTTCACCAGAAGATTAAAAGTTTTGGAATGGCCCAGCCAGAGCCCAGACCTGAATCCAATCGAAAATCTGTGGGGTGATCTGAAGAGGGCTGTGCACAGGAGATGCCCTCGCAATCTGACAGATTTGGAGTGTTTTTGCAAAGATGAGTGGGCAAATCTTGCCAAGTCAAGATATGCCATGCCGATAGACTCATACCCAAAAAGACTGAGTGCTGTAATAAAATCAAAAGTTGCTTCAACAAAGTATTAGTTATGCAACCATATTTTATTTTTACTTCCCTTCACCTAAAAGATTTCAGTTTGTTTTTCAATTGAGTTGCATAGTTTATAGGTCACATTAAATGTGGAAAAAGTTCTGAAATGATTTATCTTTGTCTCATTTTTTTACATCACAGAAACCTGTCATTTTAACAGGGGTGTGTATACTTTTTATATCGTGTGTTGTGTGGATAGATATATAGATATCTATCTATATATATATATATATATATATATATATATATATATATATATATATATATATATATATATATATATATATATATATATATATATATATATATATATATATATATATATATATATATATATATATATATATATATATATATCTATCTATCTCTCGAAACGATTGTCTGGGGTTGCTGTGTTCCTTGTTCAGAGAGGAATTGCCTGGTATTTCGGCACTGGACTGACCGAAATATCATCAGATGTTTCTATTTTAAAAAACATTGAACCATCCAGTTTATTAGGCACTGAATATGGAATAGAACCATCCAGTTTATTAGGCACTGAATATGGAATAGAACCATCCAGTTTATTAGGCACTGAATATGGAATACACATTAGACCTTGGAAATGAAATATGTATTTATTACACATTCAACTGGAAGTCAGATGTGCATGCCACATAAACACACTAATAAAGAGGGAGGAGATTTTTTTTATATGTTGCTAGTAAATAAATTAACTAAAGATATATACGGAATAAGGTAATTGGTAACTTTATCGTTATTCTGTATATTGTTAATGGAAGGCAACGGACTCTTTAGTGTTATTGTTGCTGTCATTATTATTTAAAAACGGGAGTTGCACTATGGATGCAGACTATATCACTTGTTTTAACATGCTTGTATTATGTTGAACTTAAAGGGACATTAAACCTAAATTTTTTCTTTAATGATTCAGATAGAGAACAAAATTTTAAACATTCCAATTTAATTCTATTATCTAATTTGCTTTATTCTTTAGATATCCGTTGTTGAAGAAATAGCAATGCACATGGGTAAACCAATCTCACAAGGCAATCTATGTGCAGCCACCAATCAGCAGCTACTGAGCCAATCTAGATATGCTTTTCAGCAAAGGATATCAAGAGAATGAAGCAAATTAGATAATAGAAGTAAATTAGAAAGTTGTTTAAAATTGAATTTTATTTCTAAATCACAAAAGAAAAAAAAAATGTTGGTTTCCTGTCCCTTTAACCATAGATGTGAATATTGAAATAGGGGAGTTAGGGAAAGGAGAGAGTGGACATCTGCTAGACAAATAATTACTTGCAATGTAATTTTGATGCTTTGATTTGTTTAGGGAGAGAGAGATACTAGACACTAGACACACACATATACATTTATACACATACACACACAAAAAACACGGGTGGGGTCAGCACTCTCAGGCCGGACCGGGTACACATCCTATGACCCTGCAACATGCACAGCCCTGGGTGCAAACCAGCACTCTCAGGAAGCTGCACTGTCACCAGAGCCACAGGTAGTTAACCCCAGTCAGGCCTGGGTGCAAGGCCCAAACAGGGAAAATTACAAAAAATAATACATTAATATAACACAGAAAATCATAGGATGTGTACCCGGTCCGGCCTGAGAGTGCTGACCCCACCCATGTTTTGTATATTTTTGGGGAGATTACATAAGCCTGTGCACCCTCCATTTTTTCACAGTTGCTTTTTTTCCCAGTTGTTTGATTGTGAGCCTGCATTGTGTGGCTGTTTAGGGACCCAGGTTTTTTGGAAGAGACCTTGACGAGGTACCTGGGCTTTTCCCATTTGGCCAGATGCGGCAACTAACTCTTCCATTGCTGCTTTTTATCCAAGTTGAGAGCTTGTGAGTGAGTGCTGGACTTTTTCTGTGTGATAGAGATAGATAGATATATATATATATATATATATATATATACACATACACACACACATATATATATATATATATATATATATATATATATATATATATATATATATATATATACATACATACATACATACATACACACATACATATATAAACAAGTCTTTTGGTACAAACATTAGATCCTCTCAATGGCAGATGAAGGTTTAGTATGTCAGCTTGCTGCTAATGACAATTTATATTTATCTGATGTGTGCTGTATGCTCATTACAGTGTAGAGAATGTTTTAAAGCCTATACCATCACATATAACAGCCATGGCAACCAGATATCAAGGGTATTACACTATTTCCTATAAAGAATCTGTTAAACCCAACCGCTGTATCCTCACTCAAAAGCAGGGAAATGATCTGCTTAAAATTCACCAAACTTTAAAAAGGTACAGGAAACCCCAAAAAACTGTCTCCTGGTTTTGATAGAACATACAAAATTTAAACAACTTTCCAATTTACGTCTATTATCAAATTTTCTTAATTATCTTGCTATCCTTTGCTGAAGAAACAGCATTGCACTACTGACAACTAGCTGAAAACATCTAGTCAGCTAATCACAACAGACAAACGTGTGCAGGCACCAATCAGCAACCAGCTCCCACTAGTGTGGGATATGTGCATATTCTTTTTCAACAAGGGATAGCAAGAGAACGAAACACATTTGAAAATATAAGTGAATTTAAAAGTGTCTTAAAATTGCATGCACTATCTGAATCATGCAAGTTTATTTTTGACTTTCCTATCCCTTTAGAAATCACTGTTCTCTTTTGGCTCTGTCATAACAACACACAGAACATCGTCAATGATGACTTTGCTGCTGTATCACACTAAAATCTGTAATTAAAGAGATTAAAAAAATAAGTGGGAATTAGTTTACAAAATTATGTAAAAGAGGAGTTGATCCCTAGAGGTCTAAGGATTAGATTGGACCCAGGAATCAATTTAAGAGGGGAGGAATCAAACACAGAATTTATACAAAAATGGAATGCCATTTTGACAAAATGTACAATTGAACTAATGAATTTGATCATAGAGGAGGATGAAAAGATATTAGAATTATGCAAAATTGAAAATAATAAAACATATGAAACTGGGGGGCGGAGCCTGTAGCTGTTGCGGCAGGACATGTTTGTGGAGAGCTCTTGGATTTTGATAGAATCCAAAAGGTTTTTTACTAAATTTAACCCAATATTCTCTACTGTTCCAAGTTGTCCAGACTGGAGAAACTCTGGAGAAGTCTGAGGGTTCACAACATAAAACCGGACCTACCTATGTTCTTCAGCTTAAAAGGGACAGTGAAACCAAATTTTTTCTTTCGTGATTCAGATAGAGCATGACATTTTAAGCAACTTTCTAATTTACTCCTATTATCAAATGTTCTTTATGCTCTTGGAATCTTTATTTGAAATGCAAGAATGTAAGTTTAGATGCCGGCCCATTTTTGGTGAACAACCTAGGTTGTCCTTGCTGATTGGTGGATAAATTCATCCACCAATCAAAAACTGCTGTCCAGAGTACTGAACCAAGAAAAAAATCTTAGATGCCTTATTTTTTAAATAAAGATAGCAAGAGAACGAAGAAAAATTCATAATAGGAGTAAATTAGAAAGTTGCTTAAAATGGCATGTTCTATCTAAATCAGGAAAGAAAAAAATGGGTTTAGTGTCCCTTTAACTGCACAGAGTCAGGCCACAAGGCTTATACTGAGTGCTCGATTCCTTGTGCTGTTGGGGCTGCCCGCATTATTACCCCCCCCCCCCCCCCCCCCCCCGGAGTTCCTGATTCTGGGTTAACAAACCAGATTTTTAACACTGGTTATACTCCTACCTAGTGGGACAATGGAAGAGTTCCAGTGCGCACTTCAGAGGATCCTACTGGACTCTGAGCAAAAGATTGCGCTATGCTAGATGAGGCATTTCAACCCAAGCACACCTCTGGCTATGGAGAGGAAGAGAGTGTCGACATCATACCTCCAATGACGGATGCCGAAATTTGCCCTGTCTCAATCCGGGACCAGAGGGGCGCTGACCTGGTGCTCCAGCCGCAACCTGTTTCCTCTGAGCTGCCGGATATTAAAGTTGAGCGTCGACCGGCTTTACCGGCAATCGTAGTGTCTGGCCTTTTTGGACAGTGCCCAACATCTCAATAGAGCCCAACAGCTGGAGTGACCGAAAGAACTGACGCAGATGCAAGCAGAAATCCGGAGCCTTAATCCACAACAATGCTTATCGCCATTTCTGCAAGCTGACAGCTCTGTTACAGTCACCCAGCCTGCTACACTTAAAGCCACACTCTGCCTATCTAGCTACTACTGAAGAGATTAGCAAACAATAGGTCAATGACCATGGGAGACCACCTTTATTCCTTAGAGACATCGCTACCAAATGCTTTTATCTCGAGATGTGGAATCGGCTAAATTAGTAAAGACTGAGCTGAGAAAGTCACAGATATGTAGTTAATTGATCAAGTATTTAGTTTGAGCTGTTTTTTTTTCTGTTATGTTCCCGCTGCCAGTGTATTATGTGTGTATTGTATAGTAAATATATAACTGCAACATAGTATTGTCATACCCAGCTTATCCACGTACTATACAACCCCTATAATGTCTTTTATGTATAGACTTTTTTATTCAAACATACTCTGTTTAGTAGTCTGACCCTTTCCCATCATGTGTGAAGTTTCTCTCACTGAGCACATACTCCTCCCATACTACCCTAATACATTGTAAATATCCCCTGATGACGCTGTCTGAGCCTGATGGAGACGGGGATTTTGTTATTAAGGACTATCACATGTAAAATATGTAACTACCTTCATTTGACCAGTTCACTTTGTTTTAGCATATTCAAATTTCATAATGGTACAATTGATTGCTTTCCCACACGTGACATGTGCTTATTATTGTTTGTCATGTAAGGTTATGGAACACACATTTTCATAAAAGAGACAGAAAGTCAATCTTTTACATCTACTGTAAACGGCCATACCTATTTACCTAATAGGGTTAGATACTATAAAGTGAGAAATAACACTGCTAATGAGGATGATAAACACACGCCCAATATTGTAGGACTGTCACCTCTGCCACCATGATTACCTATAGCGAGCAACCTAAGCACATTATGTAAAGTAGCTTGTAACTAGCAACATTTATCCCACTAATTTATATATGCCCCTACACCCAATCTTACCATAGACCTATGTACATCCCTTTATATTTTGCATAAAGAGGGTCCAAGAGTGGCCCTATAGATTTTACCCCAACCATATTAAAAAAAACTGAGGCTCTCTGGATGTGACCCATGAGCAGTCACTCATGTGTCAAAGTCACCTTCTATTAGTTTGTGTTTTAAATTTTTCGTAAGAGGTCCAAAAGTGGCCTCCTGTGTGGTTCAGAAGGTTTGGATTATAAATAGCATGATATTTAAAGGATGTGTATTGCAAATATTTTTCTTTGCTCCACTCTATGTTGCTAGAAAATGGTTTATGTTGTACCTTTGATAAATGTGGAAGATGTACACTGTATAATATCATTATGTAACTGCATTTCGTTCAGTATTATGCTATGTAATTAAATTAAGCCTCAATAAAAAAATAAAAAAAAACCCATATGAAACTGTTAATCTGTTTGCCTTAGATCCTGCCTTCGATAAACTGAATAAAGAGGTTTTAAAAGAGCCTTGAAAAATTACAAAGTGAAATAAAATTCCGGAAGAGAAGGAAAATGGTAAGAGATTCAAGATGATTTCAAAAAAGGCACAATATATGCCTATAGAAATAACAATGTAACAAGATACTCCTATGATTCAGGTACAGACAATTCTGAAAATGAGTCAGAGAATGGCCCCCAGAATATAAGAGATGCATTACAGGCCAGGATCCCTTTAGGGGAAAAACAAGGAAAGGAGGTAAATGAAAGAGGGGGAGGTGGTCATTCCTATCCAGGCAGGCAGACAGAGGTTAAGGGGGGAGATACAGGAACAACCCCCGGAACAGAATGTAACCAGGAACCAAAGCAGGGACCTTCAATTTTAGGAAGGTATCAACAAGAAGGACAGACCATAGATGAAATGCTAGTAGTTAATCTATCAAAAGCAAGATTAAGTTTAGGTCATATTAATCTTAAAAAAGGTCTGACTTTCTGCCCTACTAGTAGTTTGGATAAATTTTAATTTCTGAAAGACTTAAATCTATATGCCAGGAAGTTACTTCTTAAGAAAATTTTGGGTAACAAGACAGATAAAATGTTGTTGACCGACTATGCAGATGCCAGGGCACTGGACAATTTAGTCTCTTTGCTGGAGAAACAAGATGATGAAATAGTGGAAGTTAATTCATCAATTATCATTGTCCTCCAGCATACAGACATTTGTAAGATGTGTTGAGCAAGACATCAACAACATCAGGAATTATTAATAATAATTTAATGAAACATGAGAGAAGAGCCCTCAAAGAATTAATGGGTAGAAAAGACCTGCAAATTAAGCCATCTAACAAGGGTGGGAATATTGTGGTGTTCGATCAAGACGTGTTAGATGCAAGAAGTACCGAGACAGCTGCAAACTAAAGATCAATATGAAGAGGTCAGTAGATCTATATATGAAAGATCTTGCAATGATCTTCTGTTCCTACTAAATGATGCAAGGGATAAGGGTTTTATTACGAAAAAAGAACATGACTTCTTAAATAACCAGTTGAACCGACTTTTTATTGCATATAGAGCTGCAACAACTAATCGGCATAATCGATAATAATCGATTATGAAAATAGTTGTCAACGAAACTCATAATCTATTAGTTGGTTTGCAATTAGTTGGTCTGTGCACAGCACCAGCTGCTTCACTCCACTGAGCTCCTGCACATGGTATTGTGTTTTAGCCTAAAGGACGTCTACAGACATTTTACTTTTCAGTTTTTCAGGACACTATAAGTTTATAATTTTTAAGTTTACAACTACTACTGTCTTATGTGCAACCCAGAAATAAAATAGGAGTCATAATTTGGATTATTTATATACAATCGGGTGATTTGGGACTGCGCTTTGCATGATATAGTGCCGAGCTTGTTATTTACACCTAGCCTAGATTGATGGCACTTGTTATATGAATTGATGTCACTATTACCTGTTTGTTCAATTTTTAGCGGATCGCTTGCTTTTTCTGATATATGTACTCTATAGATAAATGTGAAAGGCTGTGTCCTTTTGCCTTTCTTTTTCTTTCTATTTTTAATTAATTAGAGTATGTACTAAATTCAACCTCTGTAAGTATATATCTGTTATTTTAAGAGTGGACTAGATATTTTTCCCCCTAACCTTATAGCTGGTTGTTTACCACTGCATATTATGGATATTCAAGTTATTTTTATGTTAAAATGAAGTCCAGGCTTACTTTGTTGAGGAGGCCCCTTGCAGTGGTGGAGAACTAACAAAGATAAATAGCCCACCTTGGTAAAATTGGCAAAACCCTATTTATGCATTTCAGGCTGCTCAGCACAATCTGAGCGCCTCTTCTCTGCTGCAGGCAAAAAAAAAAAAAAAAAAAAAAAAAGAGTCCAGCCTCAGCTAGGAGCATGTGAACATGTTGACATTTTTGCATTTCAATGCAAAGTTTCTGAAAGAGTGAATAACAGAATGTTATAAACAGTAATAGTCTACCTATTGCTAGTTCTACCTCTTTTCAAACAGTTTGTGGTTTTGTTTTGCTTAATTATAAAAATTTGTTCTGCTGCTTAAAAAATTGGACCAACAGTTGTTTTAATGTAAAGTTTTAGTCTGAAGTTTATATTTATTTTAAATATAGGAAAAAATTATTTAATTTATTTTTTATCTGATTAGTCGATTAATCGAAAAAATAATCGGTTGATTAATCGATTATGAAAATAATAGTTACAGCCCTAATTGCATACCAAAATTACATAAATGCATGAATAAACCTCCAGGGCGTCCCACTGTCCTGGGCATAGGGGAGCCTACAGAAGGCATTAGTAAATACGTAGATTTTTATCTGCGTCTCTTCCTTACGGAATTATCCTCCTATGTCCAGGACACAGGTGACGTACTTAGGAGGTTGGATAAAGTAACGTTAGAGGAAGACATGCTTCAACTTACATTAGATGTGGAGTCACTGTATTCCTCTATTCCGCAAAAAGTTGGCTTGGAAGCAGCCAGGCACTTTTTGGAATTGAGGATTGGATTACAGTGACAACACATCTTTTGTCCTAACACTGTTGGAATTCGTCCTAACAATATCTTCACCTTTGATGGTAAATATTACAGACAGATTCAAGGAACAGCCAAGGGTGCCACGTGTGCCCCCAGCTACGTTTGTTTACATTTGGGGCACTGGGAAACAAAAAGGTACTTTTCCCAGGAATTTAAGAAGTGGGTGGAGGCACATGTGGCACTCTGGTTGAGATATGTGGATGACATTCATTATATGGAAGGGGGATATAACATCGGCGGTTGAGTTTGTAAAGGCTTTAAATAGAAATGACAGAAATTTATACCTCACGTTTAACATAAGTGATAATGTAGCCACATTTTTAGATTTTAAAATAACTAAAAGCACATGGAACATTACACACTGAGATATACAGAAAAGAGACGGCAAAAAATAGCTTATTGCACGCAACAAGCCATCACCCACAAACCCTAAAGAATGGAATCCCGGTGGGCCAATTCCTGAGGTTAAAAAGATGTTGTTCCACAGTAGAAACTTTTGAAAAGCAGGCAACAGAAATGGCCCAAAGATTTATTCAGAGAGGGTATTCTAAGAATCGGATAAAAAAAAAAAGCATGGATTAGGGCAAGACGTACACCCAGAAACCAATTGCTATATGCAAAGAAAGACTAACAGAAAGAGCAGGCCTATACAAGACTTATAACTAGCTATAATTCACACTGGGAAAGTTACGTGGTATCCTGCAAAAGCATTGGCATATATTAACAAATTATAACTCCTTGAGAGAATATGTATCTGACTATCCTCTTCTAACTGCAAAGAGGGCCCCTAGTATTAGGGATAAATTGGTCCATAGTGAATTCAAGAAAGAGATTCAAACGAATTGGCTTACAAAATCGCAACCACAAAAAGGCTGTCATCCATGTGGTCATTGCATATATTGTGGCTTCGTAGCAAAGTCTGCAAGATTTAGAACCGATATGGATGGCCAAAAATATTTCATCAATGAAAGGATTACATGCAACACTATGAACGTAATTTATCTCCTACACTGTTCATGCCCCAGCTTTTATGTGGGGAAAACGACACGTGAACTTAAGAACAGGATTAGGGAACACAGAGATGATATTAAAGAAAATAATCAAGACAGCTCTGTAGCCAGACATTTTCAAAAATATCATAGTTCAGATTTTTCTCTACTAAAAAGTTTTGGGAATTGAGCATATCAAACCTAAAAGAAGAGCATGTAACTGATAAAATATTACTGCAGCATGAATCCAGGTGGATGCATAGGTTAAAGGGACACTGAACCCAATTTTTTTCTTTCATGATTCAGACAGAGCATGACATTTTAAGCAACTTTCTAATTTACTCATATTATCAATTTTTTTTTATTCTCTTGGCATCTTTATTTGAAATGCAAGAATGTAAGTTTAGATGCCGGCCCATTTTTGGTGAACAACCTGGGTTGTCCTTGCCGATTGGTGGATACATTCATCCACCAATAAAAAAAGTGCTGTCCAGAGTTCTGAACCCCCCCCAAAAAAAAGCTTAGATGCCTTCTTTTTCAAATAAAGAAAATTTGATTATAGGAGTAAATTAGAAAGTTGCTTAAAATTGCATACTCTATCTGAATCATGAAAGAAAAAATTTGGGTTCAGTGTCCCTTTAAACACTTTAGCACCAAAGGGATTGAATGAGAGAATCGAATATTCCTGTTTTTTGTAAATCATCAAAACCTCTTTTATATATGGGTTTAACAACATGAGTGTTTGAATGATGAGAGTAACTAATATACCAAAAATGTAATTGTGATATAATTACCTGGAAGGATAAAAAAAAAAAGAGATATAATAAATATGTCCCCTTTCAGCAAATATGTAACAATCTCTATGTAGTATCGATGGTAACATGTTATTCGATACACTTGTATTATAGGTATTTGCCACTCGTTATATGTAAATAGGAAATGTATGAATATGTAATCAATAGACCTAATAAGCAACACTGTAGCCCTTTAACAGATAAGGGGCTTATAACTAAACTTCACTTTAAACAGGTATTTAAAGGTGAACCAGTAAAAACATAATTTATGTAAGAACTTACCTGATAAATTCATTTCTTTCATATTAGCAAGAGTCCATGAGCTAGTGACGTATGGGATATACATTCCTACCAGGAGGGGCAAAGTTTCCCAAACCTCAAAATGCCTATAAATACACCCCTCACCACACCCACAATTCAGTTTAACGAATAGCCAAGAAGTGGGGTGATAAAAAAGTGCGAAAGCATATAAAATAAGGAATTGGAATAATTGTGCTTTATACAAAATCATAACCACCACAAAAAAAGGGCGGGCCTCATGGACTCTTGCTAATATGAAAGAAATGAATTTATCAGGTAAGTTCTTACATAAATTATGTTTTCTTTCATGTAATTAGCAAGAGTCCATGAGCTAGTGACGTATGGGATAATGATTACCCAAGATGTGGATCTTTCCACACAAGAGTCACTAGAGAGGGAGGGATAAAATAAAGACAGCCAATTCCTGCTGAAAATAATCCACACCCAAAATAAAGTTTAATGAAAAACATAAGCAGAAGATTCAAACTGAAACCGCTGCCTGAAGTACTTTTCTACCAAAAACTGCTTCAGAAGAAGAAAATACATCAAAATGGTAGAATTTAGTAAAAGTATGCAAAGAGGACCAAGTTGCTGCTTTGCAAATCTGATCAACCGAAGCTTCATTCCTAAACGCCCAGGAAGTAGAAACTGACCTAGTAGAATGAGCTGTAATCCTCTGAGGCGGAGTTTTACCCGACTCAACATAGGCAAGATGAATTAAAAATTTCAACCAAGATGCCAAAGAAATGGCAGAAGCTTTCTGGCCTTTTCTAGCACCGGAAAAAATAACAAATAGACTAGAAGTCTTTCGGAAAGACTTAGTAGCTTCAACATAATATTTCAAAGCTCTAACAACATCCAAAGAATGCAATGATTTCTCCTTAGAATTCTTAGGATTAGGACATAATGAAGGAACCACAATTTCTCTACTAATGTTGTTGGAATTCACAACTTTAGGTAAAAATTCAAAAGAAGTTCGCAACACCGCCTTATCCTGATGAAAAACCAGAAAAGGAGACTCACAAGAAAGAGCAGATAATTCAGAAACTCTTCTGGCAGAAGAGATGGCCAAAAGGAACAAAACTTTCCAAGAAAGTAATTTAATGTCCAATGAATGCATAGGTTCAAACGGAGGAGCTTGAAGAGCTCCCAAAACCAAATTCAAACTCCAAGGAGGAGAAATTGACTTAATGACAGGTTTTATACGAACCAAAGCTTGTACAAAACAATGAATATCAGGAAGAATAGCAATCTTTCTGTGAAAAAGAACAGAAAGAGCAGAGATTTGACCTTTCAAGGAACTTGCGAACAAACCCTTATCTAAACCATCCTGAAGAAACTGTAAAATTCTCGGTATTCTAAAAGAATGCCAAGAAAAATGATGAGAAAGACACCAAGAAATATAAGTCTTCCAGACTCTATAATATATCTCTCTACATACAGATTTACGAGCCTGTAACATAGTATTAATCACAGAGTCAGAGAAACCTCTTTGACCAAGAATCAAGCGTTCAATCTCCATACCTTTAAATTTAAGGATTTCAGATCCTGATGGAAAAAAGGACCTTGTGACAGAAGGTCTGGTCTTAACGGAAGAGTCCACGGTTGGCAAGAGGCCATCCGGACAAGATCCGCATACCAAAACCTGTGAGGCCATGCCGGAGCTACCAGCAGAACAAACGAGCATTCCTTCAGAATCTTGGAGATTACTCTTGGAAGAAGAACTAGAGGCGGAAAGATATAAGCAGGATGATACTTCCAAGGAAGTGATAATGCATCCACTGCCTCCGCCTGAGGATCCCGGGATCTGGACAGATACCTGGGAAGTTTCTTGTTTAGATGAGACGCCATCAGATCTATTTCTGGAAGTTCCCACATTTGAACAATCTGAAGAAATACCTCTGGGTGAAGAGACCATTCGCCCGGATGCAACGTTTGGCGACTGAGATAATCCGCTTCCCAATTGTCTATACCTGGGATATGAGATTAGACAGGAGCTGGATTCCGCCCAAACCAAAATTCGAGATACTTCTTTCATAGCCAGAGGACTGTGAGTCCCTCCTTGATGATTGATGTATGCCACAGTTGTGACATTGTCTGTCTGAAAACAAATGAACGATTCTCTCTTCAGAAGAGGCCAAAACTGAAGAGCTCTGAAAATTGCACGGAGTTCCAAAACATTGATCGGTAATCTCACCTCCTGAGATTCCCAAACTCCTTGTGCCGTCAGAGATCCCCACACAGCTCCCCAACCTGTGAGACTTGCATCTGTTGAAATTACAGTCCAGGTCGGAAGCACAAAAGAAGCCCCCTGAATTAAACGATGGTGATCTGTCCACCACGTTAGAGAGTGTCGAACAATCGGTTTTAAAGATATTAATTGAGATATCTTTGTGTAATCCTTGCACCATTGATTCAGCATACAGAGCTGAAGAGGTCTCATGTGAAAACGAGCAAAGGGGATCGCGTCCGATGCAGCAGTCATAAGACCTAGAATTTCCATGCATAAGGCTACCGAAGGGAATGATTGTGACTGAAGGTTTCGACAAGCTGAAATCAATTTTAGACGTCTCTTGTCTGTTAAAGACAGAGTCATGGACACTGAATCTATCTGGAAACCCAGAAAAGTTACCTTTGTCTGAGGAATCAATGAACTTTTTGGTAAATTGATCCTCCAACCATGATCTTGAAGAAACAACACAAGTCGATTCGTATGAGATTCTGCTAAATGTAAAGACTGAGCAAGTACCAAGATATCGTCCAAATAAGGAAATACCACAATACCCTGTTCTCTGATTACAGACAGAAGGGCACCGAGAACCTTTGTAAAAATTCTTGGAGCTGTAGCTAGGCCAAACGGCAGAGCCACAAACTGGTAATGCTTGTCCAGAAAAGAGAATCTCAGGAACTGATAATGATCTGGATGAATCGGAATATGCAGATATGCATCCTGTAAATCTATTGTGGACATATAATGCCCTTGCTGAACAAAAGGCAAGATAGTCCTTATAGTTACCATCTTGAACGTTGGTATCCTTACATAACAATTCAATATTTTTAGATCCAGAACTGGTCTGAAGGAATTCTCCTTCTTTGGTACAATGAAGAGATTTGAATAAAACCCCATCCCCTGTTCCGGAACTGGAACTGGCATAATTACTCCAGCCAACTCTAGATCTGAAACACAATTCAGAAATGCTTGAGATTTTACTGGATTTACTGGGACACGGGAAATAAAAAATCTCTTTGCAGGAGGTCTCATCTTGAAACCAATTCTGTACCCTTCTGAAACAATGTTTTGAATCCAAAGATTGAACAGAATTGATCCAAATTTCTTTGAAAAAACGTAACCTGCCCCCTACCAGCTGAGCTGGAATGAGGGCCGCACCTTCATGTGGACTTAGAAGCAGGCTTTGCCTTTCTAGCAGGCTTGGATTTATTCCAGACCGGAGATGGTTTCCAAACTGAAACTGCTCCTGAGGATGAAGGATTAGGCTTTTGTTCTTTGTTGAAGCGAAACGAACGAAAACGATTATTAGCCCTGTTTTTACCCTTAGATTTTTTATCCTGTGGTAAAAAAGTTCCTTTCCCACCAGTAACAGTTGAAATAATAGAATCCAACTGAGAACCAAATAATTTGTTACCCTGGAAAGAAATGGAAAGTAGAGTTGATTTAGAAGCCATATCAGCATTCCAAGTCTTAAGCCATAAAGCTCTTCTAGCTAAAATAGCTAGAGACATAAACCTGACATCAACTCTGATAATATCAAAAATTGCATCACAGATAAAATTATTAGCATGCTGAAGAAGAATAATAATATCATGAGAATCATGATGTGTTACTTGTTGCGCTAAAGTTTCCAACCAAAAAGTTGAAGCTGCAGCAACATCAGCCAATGATATAGCAGGTCTAAGAAGATTACCTGAACACAGATAAGCTTTTCTTAGAAAGGATTCAATTTTCCTATCTAAAGGATCCTTAAACGAAGTACCATCTGACGTAGGAATAGTAGTACGTTTAGCAAGGGTAGAAATAGCCCCATCAACTTTAGGGATTTTGTCCCAAAATTCTAATCTGTCAGACGGCACAGGATATAATTGCTTAAAACGTTTAGAAGGAGTAAATGAATTACCCAATTTATCCCATTCTTTGGAAATTACTGCAGAAATAGCTTTAGGAACAGGAAAAACTTCTGGAATAACCACAGGAGATTTAAATACCTTATCTAAACGTTTAGAATTAGTATCAAGAGGACCAGAATCCTCTATTTCTAAAGCAATTAGTACTTCTTTAAGTAAAGAACGAATAAATTCCATTTTAAATAAATATGAAGATTTATCAGCATCAATCTCTGAGACAGAATCCTCTGAACCAGAAGAGTCATCAGAATCAGAATGATGATGTTCATTTAAAAATTCATCTGTAGAGAGAGAAGTTTTAAAAGATTTTTTACGTTTATTAGAAGGAGAAATAACAGACATAGCCTTCTTTATGGATTCAGAAACAAAATCTCTTATGTTATCAGGAACATTCTGCACCTTAGATGTTGAAGGAACTGCAACAGGCAATGGTACTTTACTAAAGGAAATATTATCTGCATTAACAAGTTTGTCATGACAATTAATACAAACAACAGCCGGAGGAATAGCTACCAAAAGTTTACAGCAGATACACTTAGCTTTGGTAGATCCAGCACTAGACAGCGATTTTCCTGTAGTATCTTCTGACTCAGATGCAACGTGAGACATCTTGCAATATGTAAGAGAAAAAACAACATATAAAGCAAAATTGATCAAATTCCTTAAATGACAGTTTCAGGAATGGGAAAAAATGCCAAAGAACAAGCTTCTAGCAACCAGAAGCAATGAAAAAATGAGACTGAAATAATGTGGAGACAAAAGCGACGCCCATATTTTTTAGCGCCAAATCAGACGCCCACATTATTTAGCGCCTAAATGCTTTTGGCGCCAAAAATGACGCCACATCCGGAACGCCGACATTTTTTGGCGCAAAATAACGTCAAAAAAATGACGCAACTTCCGGTGACACGTATGACGCCGGAAACGGAAAATAATTTTTTGCGCCAAAAAAGTCCGCGCCAAGAATGACGCAATAAAATGAAGCATTTTCAGCCCCCGCGAGCCTAACAGCCCACAGGGAAAAAAAAGAGTCAAATTTTTGAAGGTAAGAAAAAATTGATTAATTCAAGTGCATTATCCCAAATATGAAACTGACTGTCTGAAAAATAAGGAATGTTGAACATTTTGAGTCAAGGCAAATAAATGTTTGAATACATATATTTAGAACTTTATAAACAAAGTGCCCAACCATAGCTTAGAGTGTCACAGAAAATAAGATTTACTTACCCCAGGACACTCATCTACATGTTTGTAGAAAGCCAAACCAGTACTGAAACGAGAATCAGCAGAGGTAATGGTATATATAAGAGTATATCGTCGATCTGAAAAGGGAGGTAAGAGATGAATCTCTACGACCGATAACAGAGAACCTATGAAATAGACCCCGTAGAAGGAGATCACTGCATTCAAATAGGCAATACTCTCCTCACATCCCTCTGACATTCACTGCACGCTGAGAGGAAAACCGGGCTCCAACTTGCTGCAGAGCGCATATCAACGTAGAATCTAGCACAAACTTACTTCACCACCTCCATCGGAGGCAAAGTTTGTAAAACTGAATTGAATTGTGGGTGTGGTGAGGGGTGTATTTATAGGCATTTTGAGGTTTGGGAAACTTTGCCCCTCCTGGTAGGAATGTATATCCCATACGTCACTAGCTCATGGACTCTTGCTAATTACATGAAAGAAAGTAATTATACACATCTGACGAAGCCTCTATTCCAGCCCTTCAGGGGAGGGGCGAAACACGTAATGGTGGAAGTTTACTTTCAGTAACAAGTCAAGATTGCTGCCCAGCAAGCCAACATATGGTCGATGTAAGCCATGTATCTACCCATAGGCAAGTGAAGTTCCGCATTGGCTATAACGTAAGTCTGTGAGAAAAAGAAGGAGGCCCTTTTCAGGCACCAGAGATCACATTACGATGAAAGAATAAGTCATGCGGCTTGGAGTCTTGCAATAGAGCAAACGCAAGTGAAGCACCGCTGGTATCGACACACAAGTACTGTGAGTAAAGAGGAGGACCATAGGGCACCTGATCTAACAAGTTACGGTGAAGGTAAGCAGTGCAGCTCCTAAGTCTGGCAGGGTAGATCAGGAGAGCGGAGTGGAACGCCATTACTTGTTACCCACATATTATATCTGAACAATTGGTCCTTGCATATGTTATATCAGCGGTTCCATAAAGAAATATAGCTGCCTATAGACAGTCACCGAAGCGTGTTTGTTAACACTTAAGTGCCCAGATTGCAATTCTATTGACTATTACTATAGCCAGCTCTGGGACAAGCTAGCATGTGGGGTTAATTAATTGGTTGTGAACATCCAATATGTTTGATTTGTCTGGGAAGGTTGTTGATGATTTTTTTGTTTGATCTCTTTGTGAAGAGACAAGTGAATTTTAGGTTGTTTGTTCTCAATAAAGCAATAATTTTTAATACAGTGTTGCCGGGTCCTATTTTAGTAAGTACGCTTATATAGTATTACACTTACTCTCCCTGGTTTAATATGTATATTAAAAAACATATACTGCATGTAAACACTATTATTATAATACTACTACAGCACCCCTTCATCTTGCAACACTGCACTACACCATAAAAACGATATGGAATTAGTTTTCTCACATCCAATATAACCAACACGTTAACAAAGGCCTGAGGTACTAAACTTTACCTTTGGTGAATGTAACACTTCAAATTTGCTAATCTAACCTGCCTCACCTACAGGGCAAAAAAGGCTTTTTTACCCCCATTCGCAGCACTAAGGAACATGTTTAATAAATATTACAATTTATCTTCAAATATATATGCCACAGTCTGAAGAAGTACACAATACTAGTTTTAATTTAAATAGCTTACCATTTTTCAAGCCGAAATTTTTGCAAGAAAGAAATGTGTTGAGTACAATGTCCCTTTAAAGGGCCCTAATATTCAAAAAATGACATGCTCTAAATTGTTAGAGGATGTAATTTTAGGATTAATGACCCTGCACTTCTGTGTGCTTAACCCCTGCAAAGGGGGCTAAGCACACCGTAGAATTACCACTCTTGACAAGCACAGCTGGTCCTGAACAGAAACCAATGCTGATGCAATCAGCAGCGCTAGTCGCATGACTCAGATGCATAATTAGCGTTGATGATTAGATAAGTGGCAATTTATGTTCAGAACCAGCAGTGCTCTGTGGGTCCCAAGCGTTACTTCTACTGTGTGTTTAACCACTTTGCAGGGAATAAACATACAGTAGTGCAGAGTAACTGGTCTTAAAATGACAAGTTAGAGAATAGAATTTTTCCATCTATTATGGCCCTTTAAATTAAACATGTCCAGAACGATTGATTTGATTTGGATGTGGAATTGTAAAACTTTGATGTTTTGTGCTCTTAAAAACAAGAAAAAAAACAAAAAACAGTCTGGTGAGGAAAGGAAAATTACATTATTGCATTCAAAAAAATCACCAGTCTTTTACATATGCAGTTTTTAATAGACTGCACAGTATTTTCCATGAAAAATGATCTAATATTAAAATGTAAAGAAAATCTACAGTTTTATATTCTATAACATCTGAAAAAGGTGTAGCCAATTAAAGGGACATAAACCAATTTGAGATTGAAATATTGCAGGTTTATGTGTAGTAAAACACTTTGAATTATAAATTGTATCATTTGTCTCCTCCACCGGCAATTTACTTCTGAAAATTGTGAGCTTTCCAGTTGCTCTAAGACTATATAAAGAAATATGCATCATGTTGCAACTTAGTTCTTCTAAAATGCTTGTCGTCATCTTATTTCAAATCCCCTAATGAGGCCAGTAAGTTATACTTGAGCTGATAAAGTAACTGCTATATTCCACACAGCCAAAATGTTACACTTTAGAGACTCTTTTATATGTCACTAACTATCCTCAGCAGAAGAGTTAGATAAGGAAACCTAGGTTACAACACAGTGGCACCCATTACTTTAAGACTACAGCTTAATATTTATTTATTTGATGTTTAAATAAAAAGTATAATTGGAATATGTAACAAACATTATGCCTTGGGCATTAGATGTATATTTATTATTTTACAAAAGTAGTAACTACATTAGTCACAGATGCAATTTACCCTATAAATAATGTACACATATACAGATAAGCGAAGGCTCCTACACTCCTCATGGGTCCAAAACATTTTAATAGTATGCATAAAACATACAGGTGTGGTCATTACACATTCAACTGGAAGTCAGATGCCACATAAATACACACTATAATATTTACTGACTTATAAACCAGTCTTTTGGCACAAACATTAGATCTTCATGGCAGATGAAGGTTCAGTATATCAGCTTGCTGCTAATGAAGGTTTATGTTTCTATTGGATGAGTGCTGTATGCTAATTACAGTGTAGGGAAGGTATTAGACCCTATGCCACATATTTATACCAGCCATGGCAACCAGATATTACACAATTTCCTATAAAAATCTGTTAACCCCTTAATGACCACAGCACTTTTCCATTTTCTGTCCGTTTGGGACCAAGGCTATTTTTAAATTTTTGAGGTGTTTGTGTTTAGCTGTAATTTTCCTCTTACTCATTTACTGTACCCACACATATTATATACCGTTTTTCTCGCCATTAAATGGACTTTCTAAAGATACCATTATTTTCATCATATCTTATAATTTACTATAAAAAAATATATAAAATATGAGGAAAAAATGGAAAAAAACACACACTTTTTCTAACTTTGACCCCCAAAATCTGTTACACATCTACAACCACCAAAAAACACCCATGCTAAATAGTTTCTAAATGTTGTCCTGAGTTTAGAAATACCCAATGTTTACATGTTCTTTGCTTTTTTTTGTAAACTATAGGGCCATAAATACAAGTAGCACTTTGCTATTTCCAAACCATTTCTTTTCAAAATTAGCGATAGTTACATTAGAGCACTGATATCTTTCAGGAATCTCTGAATATCCATTGACATGTATATATTTTTTTTTAGTAGACAACCCAAAGTATTGATCTAGGCCCATTTTGGTATATTTCATGCCACCATTTCACCGCCAAATGCAATCAAATAGAAAAAATCGTTCACTTTTCACAAATTTTTTCACAAACTTTTGGTTTCTAACTTAAATTATTTACAAACAGCTTGTGCAATTATGGCATAAATGGTTGTAAATTCTTCTCTGGGATCCCCTTTGTTCAGAAATAGCAGACATATATGACTTTGGTGTTGCTTTTTGGTAATTAGAAGGCCGCTAAATGCCACTGCGCACCACACGTGTATTATGCCCAGCAGTGAAGGGGTTAATTAGGGAGCATGTAGGGAGCTTTTTGGGGTAGTTTTAGCTTTAGTGTAGTGTAGTAGACAACCCCAAGTATTGATCTAGGCCAATTTTGGTATATTTCATGCCACCATTTCACCGCTAAATGCGATCAAATTAAAAAAAACGTTAATTTTTTCTCAATTTTAGGTTTCTCACTGAAATTATTTACAAACACCTTCTGCAATTATGGCACAAATGGTTGTAAATGCTTCTCTGGGATCCCCTTTGTTCAGAAATAGCAGACATATATGGCTTTGGCATTGCTTTTTGGTAATTAGAAGGCCTCTAAATGCCGCTGCGCATCACACGTGTATTATGGCTAGCAGTGAAGGGGTTAATTATGTAGCTTGTAGGGAGCTTGCAGGGTTAATTTTTGGCTTTAGTGTAGAGCTCAGCCTCCCACCTGAAACATCAGACCCCCTGATCCCTCCCAAACAGCTCTCTTCCCTCCCCCACCCCACAATTGTCCCCGCCATCTTAAGTACTGGCAGAAACTCTGCCAGTACTAAAATAAAAAGGTATTTGGCCCTTTTTTAAAAAAAAAAAAAAAAAAAAAAAAAGCATATTTACATATGCTGATGTGTAGGATCCCCCCTTAGACCCCAACCTCACTGATCCCCCACCAAACTGCTCTCTAACCCTTCCCCTCTGCAATAATGGGCGCCATCTTCGGTACTGGCAGCTGTCTGCCAGTACCCAGTTTTGTAACAAAATGTGCCTTTTTTTTTTTTTAAATTCCCTTTTCTGTAGTGTAGCTTTCCCCCCCCCCCACCGAGACCAACCCCCAACCCCTTCCAGGACCCTTAGATTGCATTTTAGTGGGGTTTTTTTTTCAACATTTCAACTTTTTTTTTTCTGTAGTGTAGCGGTTCCCACCCGCTCCCGCCCCGTGCACGCGCCCGCCCACCACCCCCGTGCGCGCTCCCGTAGCTGCCGCCCCCGATCCCGCCCCCCTCCACTCCACATAGCGCACCGATGGCCGCCACCCGCCTCCCACGTAAGCTCCCACCCACCAACGATACCGGCCATCGATGTCCGGTGCAGAGAGGGCCACAGAGTGGCTCTCTCTGCATCGGATGGCCAAGGGGGGTTATTGCAGGATGCCTCCATATCGAGGCATCACTGCAATAACCGGAAAGCAGCTGGAAGCGAGCAGGATCGCTTCCAGCTGCTTTCCAGACCAAGGACGTACGCCACACGTCCTCGGTCATTAACTGACTTTTTTTTGAGGACGTGTGGCGTACGTCCTTGGTCGTTAAGGGGTTAAAGACAACCGCTGTATCCTCACCTAAGAATTATCTGCTCTAAATTCACCAAACTTAAAAATCACTGTTCTCTTTTCACTTTGTTCATGACAACACATATAACATCATTAAAAGGGACAAATTCAGATAGGGCATGTATTTTTAAACAACTTTCCAATTTACTTTTATAATCAAATTTGCTTTGTACTCTTGGCATTCTTAGTTGAAAACGTAACCTAATTTTTACCTAGGAGTCAGCACTGATTGGCTAAAATGTAAGTCTGTCAAAAGAACTGAAATAAGGGAGCAGTATTGCAGAGGCTTAGATAGCAGTTGAAAAATCTTTATGAATAACACTTAAAATATTGTTAGTCTGTTTGGTAAATCTGGCATTTATATGAATGGGCTACAATATGTAACGACTAACCAATGCATTGCCAGGGTCATAGGTAGTCAGTGTGTTGATTTACATTAATGGATTAGGATTATGTTAGACTGTAGGTGGATTTTAGAAGTGCTAGCTGACAAAGACAATACCTACATACATAAATGTTTTATTCGCAACAGAACATTGATTTTAAACAAAGGAAAAATTATGTTGATGTCTATTTAATATGATTTTGTGGCAGCAGTAGTGGTTTTATGGGTCTGTGTAGTCAAGTTTATACCCATTTTATTTTCTGTTATGTTTTCAATTAAAATGAACAAATTAAGCATGAACTCAAATTCTATTAATTTATTTTTATTTGGAGGGACATGGCTACTTACTGATTTTATTTATTTATGTACAAATTTTTGGGTGGCTATATACTGTATAATATACCAGCTGGAAAATATCTGGCTTCTAACTTTTTTAGGCTGGCTCCTAGATTTTGAAGAAATGTGTCAAGCCATGTGCTATTATGTTTAAGACAGATTCACCAAGCGCCTGCTGAAAATGACCCTTAGCTCAGATACATTGACCCCTAGTGGTCAAAAAATGGAAACAAAATGATTCAGAACTCTATCAGAGCGCCAACTCAAGAAGGCAGGGTCTTAGATACACCAAAAACTTCACAAATGTATTGTAGTGTATTTATTACAATACAATAAAAACAATAATACACGGTGGACTTCCAACAATGTTCATGTGTGTTTTGTGATACAATGATACCAGTATTAATGGTGCCCAATATTGTACTTAAACAGTATTGATAGCTAAAATTGACAAATGGTTTATTTAAAAATCACAGTTCTCAGGATTTTCAGGATATTAAAAACAGAATACCGTTTTAAAAGTTAAAACAATCTAAAAGTCCCTCATGGATCCATGTTAACAGTCTAGTAATTATTCCAACCATTCATTGGAGCCAATATACTCAATATTGACACTAATAACTGCCTGTATGCAGATTTAAAAAATTCTGACGGTCTTTGGAAAACTCCCTTTAGCAAAGCATTAAGTGGGATAACCTATACATCTCAAATAATACTTTCCGCAGGTTAAGTGGAGAGCAGAGTATGGTTAAACTCTCAATGTCACCTAACTCTCAATATCAATCCGGTTACCTGATTGAAATCCTCAAAATGGATCCTAGATCCTTGTGTGGCAGTTGAAAACACAAATCAACAAATGTGTATAAATAGATAGATAAACGTGATTAATATCGTTGTTCAGTGATGCAAATAATTGCTGTGCCAATTTAAAAATCAAAAACTTACAATGTTAAAGTGACTTCCTAAAAACAATACATAGCCTAATTTGAAATCCTTTCAAAAAACGTGCTAAAATAATCCTTTCAAAAAACGTGAAAAAGAACAAAGTAAAATACTCTAGTGAAAAATATATATTGGTGAAAAATATATTGCAGTGAAAAACAATCTGGTGAATAATCCTCAATTCAGTGCTAGATCCAAAAAAATGTATAAAATAAAATAAAAATGTCAAATTATTCCATTTGAAGATGAGTTGTGTTATGTAAAAATCAAAGATTCTGTTTGCAAAAAATGTTAAGTTTAAATATCCTCACGGTCCTATGTGTGCAAGATTTTTCAGGCAGCCCTGGGTCCCTTTGCCCTCAAGTGTATGGTCCCTCAGCCTTTTCAAGCCTTTGTTCCCTCTGCTTGCTAGCTCACGGTCCCTCTGCTGAAAAAAATATATAATAGTGTAGATTGCTACAGATAGGTGAATAATGTGAAATAACACTTACCAGCCAACGCGTTTCGGTCCGAAATGACCTCTCTCAAGACTCAGAGAAAGGTCATTTCGGACCGAAACGCGTTGGCTGGTAAGTGTTATTTCACATTATTCACCTATCTGTAGCAATCTACACTATTATATTTTTTTTCGGCAGAGGGACCGTGAGCTAGCAAGCAGAGGGAACAAAGGCTTGAAAAGGCTGAGGGACCATACACTTGAGGGCAAAGGGACCCAGGGCTGCCTGAAAAATCTTGCACACATAGGACCGTGAGGATATTTAAACTTAACATTTTTTGCAAACAGAATCTCTGATTTTTACATAACACAACTCATCTTCAAATGGACTAATTTGACATTTTTATTTTATTTTATACATTTTTTTGGATCTAGCACTGAATTGAGGATTATTCACCAGATTGTTTTTCACTGCAATATATTTTTCACCAATATATATTTTTCACTAGAGTATTTTACTTTGTTCTCTTTTCATGTTTTTTGAAAGGATTATTTTAGCACGTTTTTTGAAAGGATTTCAAATTAGGCTATGTATTGTTTTTAGGAAGTCACTTTAACATTGTAAGTTTTTGATTTTTAAATTGGCACAGCAATTATTTGCATCACTGAACAACGATATTAATCACGTTTATCTATCTATTTATACACATTTGTTGATTTGTGTTTTCAACTGCCACACAAGGATCTAGGATCCATTTTGAGGATTTCAATCAGGTAACCGGATTGATATTGAGAGTTAGGTGACATTGAGAGTTTAACCATACTCTGCTCTCCACTTAACCTGCGGAAAGTATTATTTGAGATATATAGGTTATCCCACTTAATGCTTTGCTAAAGGGAGTTTTCCAAAGACCGTCAGAATTTTTTAAATCTGCATACAGGCAGTTATTAGTGTCAATATTGAGTATATTGGCTCCAATGAATGGTTGGAATAATTACTAGACTGTTAACATGGATCCATGAGGGACTTTTAGATTGTTTTAACTTTTAAAACGGTATTCTGTTTTTAATATCCTGAAAATCCTGAGAACTGTGATTTTTAAATAAACCATTTGTCAATTTTAGCTATCAATACTGTTTAAGTACAATATTGGGCACCATTAATACTGGTATCATTGTATCACAAAACACACATGAACATTGTTGGAAGTCCACCGTTTATTATTGTTTTTATTGTATTGTAATAAATACACTAAAATACATTTGTGAAGTTTTTGGTGTATCTAAGACCCTGCCTTCTTGAGTTGGCGCTCTGATAGAGTTCTGAATCATGTGCTATTATGTCTAGCATTTATTAAAGGGACATGAAAGACCATTTGTTTTCTTTCACGATTCAGATAGAGCATACAATTTTAAACAACTTAACATTTTACTTCTATTATAAAAGTTGCTTCATTCACTTGGTATCCTTTGTTGAAGGCACATCAATGCACCACTGGGAGCTAGCTGAGCACATCAGGTGAGCCAATAAGAGGCATATATGTGCAGCCACCAATCAGCAGATAGCTCACAGTAGTGCGTTGCTGCTCCTGAGCCTACCTATGTATGCTCTTCAACAAAGGATGGCAAAAGAATAAATCAAATTAGATAATACAAGTAAATTGAAAAGTTGTTTACAATTGTATTCCATGCTTTATCTGAATCATGAAAGGTTAATTTGGATGTTACCGTCCCAGTGTTCTCCCCAGGACCTTTAAAGCAGGTGCATTTTACTGACCACCCGGCTACAATTGTAACCAATATTAAGCTAAAATTAGCAAATATTAAAAATGTTCAATTATTATTGCACAAATTATCATTCAATACACTTATTGTAAAATATGCAATTAATCTGTGCTTTGGATAACAGAAAATTCAGCAGCTCAAAAGAGTACAAAACTTACCAAAATCCATTGTGGTGTGCATATGTTCTTCGTCTTTAAAGCATCCTAACCAGTGACTACAAATATTACAAACAAAAACGTAAACGTATTACACTCACAGTTCTAATAAAAAACATCTTTGACATACATTATTTTGAAGTTTGAACATCCATGCAATACACCAGAAAATGTAAATAGCATTATGAAAAATGGATTTACAGTTACAAGCTACGGTAAATTGTAATTTAAAAAAAATAGTAATCCCAGTAAACACGAAAAACAAAAACATATTTATCAGATCTTCTATTGACCATATTACGGTATTTTTTGTTATACTTTTTTTCTTCTTAAATTAGGAAAAGTAACATTCTAGATCAAAATATTCTGTTTCACAATACTCTCAACTACAACCTTCACGTATACCTTGTAAGATAATACTATGCAATATTTATACATGGTATACTTTTTAATCTAGCACGTTTTAAAAGCAATATGAAAGTAAAGCAATTCGTCCTGGCCAGTCACATCACGCACCTTTCTCATCACACTGCAGATCCCAGCCATACAGGGGAAGAAGAAACACGACTCTGCAGCATGCAGGTTACTAAAGTGGGCGTGACGTCACTAGCATGCGCCAGGGTTAAGTTCCAGTCTACTCCCCGGTGTAGCGGCAGGGGGCACTGTGACTGTATATGATCTGTGCTACGCTTTAAAGTCTGATAACGTAGTAACCTGTTCTACTGCCCCGGGCCCATTTACAAGGCAAAATGCCCCGTGTGTGTTTTGTTCGGTATCAACTTCCTAAGTATCCTATAGCTGAAAAGGCGTGATGGTAATCATTACACTTTAACAGATCTACTATAAATTCTTAATTTGTATAGAAATATTTTTTGTTTTCTACATTATACTATGCAAAATATACAAATACTACATAATATATAAATAATATACATCATGTAGTAAACCATGGGAATATAATTGGAGATACATATTTTGCCGATTTTCCTAAATTAATAATCAAAATATACAAAATATACACGTCGCAAGACACCAAGCCACTGAAATATGTTTTGCTCTTCAATAAATATGAGAATTCCCTGGGATGTACTAAAAGGAATGACAAGGGTGAATGACAAAATGGAATGCCCATAGACTTTAATGGTATGTAAAATTAAAAGTGTTGAATCAACAAAACTATGATACATATTAACTAGATATTTACCAGTTATGTTCCCCATGTACAGTGGCATATTCTGAAAGTGAGATTACATCAGATTATAGCTGCTTTCTATGGAATGACAAGGGTGAATGACAAAATGGAATGCCCATAGACTTTAATGGGATGTAAAATTAAAAGTGTTGAATCAACAAAACTATGATACATATTAACTAGATATTTACCAGTTATGTTCCCCATGTACAGTGGCATATTCTGAAAGTGAGATTACATCAGATTATAGCTGCTTTCTATGGAATGACAAGGGTGAAGGACAAAATGGAATGCCCATAGACTATAATGGGATTACATTTAAAAGTGCTATAGAAACTAAACTATGATACATATCAAATAGATATTTACCAGATATGCTCCCCAGGTACAA
The DNA here is from genome assembly GCF_027579735.1 of Bombina bombina. Lineage (NCBI taxonomy): Eukaryota > Metazoa > Chordata > Amphibia > Anura > Bombinatoridae > Bombina > Bombina bombina. The sequence goes on from NC_069501.1 coordinate 648,111,428, forward strand.
TAGCATATTCTGAAAGTGAGATTACTTCAGATTATAGCTGCTTTCTATGGAATGACAAGGGTGAATGACAAAATGGAATGCCCATAGACTATAATGGGATTACATTTAGTGCTATAGAAACTAAACTATGATACATATCAAATAGATATTTACCAGATATGTTCCCCATGTACAGTAGCATATTCTGAAATTGAGATTACATCAGATTATAGCTGCTTTCTATGGAATGACAAGGGTGAATGACATAATGGAATGCCCATAGACTATAATGGGATTACATTTAAAAGTGCTATAGAAACTAAACTATGATACATATCAAATAGATATTTACCAGATATGTTCCCCAGGTACAGTAGCATATTCTCAAAGTGAGATTACTTCAGATTATAGCTGCTTTCTATGGAATGACAAAGGTGAATGACAAAATGGAATGCCCATAGACTATAATAGGATTACATTTAAAAGTGCTATAGAAACTAAACTATGATACATATCAAATAGATATTTACCAGATATGTTCCCCATGTACAGTAGCATATTCTGAAAGTGAGATTACTTCAGATTATAGCTGCTTTCTATGGAATTTCAAGGGTGAATGACATAATGGAATGCCCATAAACTATAATGGGATTAAATTTAAAAGTGCTATAGAAACTAAACTATGATACATAGCAACTAGATATTTACCAGATATGTTCCCCATGTACAGTAGCATATTCTGAAAGTGAGATAACATCAGATTATAGCTGCAATCTATGGAATGACAAGGGTGAATGACAAAATGGAATGCCCATAGACTATAATGGGATTACATTTAAAAGTGCTATAGAAACTAAACTATGATACATATCAAATAGATATTTACCAGATATGTTCCCCAGGTACAGTGGCATATTCTGAAAGTGAGATTACATCAGATTATAGCTGCTTTCTATGGAATGACAAGGGTGAATGACAAAATGGAATGCCCATAGACTTTAATGGGATGTAAAATTAAAAGTGTTGAATCAACAAAACTATGATACATATTAACTAGATATTTACCAGTTATGTTCCCCATGTACAGTGGCATATTCTGAAAGTGAGATTACATCAGATTATAGCTGCTTTCTATGGAATGACAAGGGTGAAGGACAAAATGGAATGCCCATAGACTATAATGGGATTACATTTAAAAGTGCTATAGAAACTAAACTATGATACATATCAAGTAGATATTTACCAGATATGCTCCCCAGGTACAATAGCATATTCTGAAAGTGAGATTACTTCAGATTATAGCTGCTTTCTATGGAATGACAAGGGTGAATGACAAAATGGAATGCCCATAGACTATAATGGGATTACATTTAGTGCTATAGAAACTAAACTATGATACATATCAAATAGATATTTACCAGATATGTTCCCCATGTACAGTAGCATATTCTGAAATTGAGATTACATCAGATTATAGCTGCTTTCTATGGAATGACAAGGGTGAATGACATAATGGAATGCCCATAGACTATAATGGGATTAAATTTAAAAGTGCTATAGAAACTAAACTATGATACATATCAAATAGATATTTACCAGATATGTTCCCCAGGTACAGTAGCATATTCTCAAAGTGAGATTACTTCAGATTATAGCTGCTTTCTATGGAATGACAAAGGTGAATGACAAAATGGAATGCCCATAGACTATAATAGGATTACATTTAAAAGTGCTATAGAAACTAAACTATGATACATATCAAATAGATATTTACCAGATATGTTCCCCATGTACAGTAGCATATTCTGAAAGTGAGATTACTTCAGATTATAGCTGCTTTCTATGGAATTTCAAGGGTGAATGACATAATGGAATGCCCATAAACTATAATGGGATTAAATTTAAAAGTGCTATAGAAACTAAACTATGATACATAGCAACTAGATATTTACCAGATATGTTCCCCATGTACAGTAGCATATTCTGAAAGTGAGATAACATCAGATTATAGCTGCAATCTATGGAATGACAAGGGTGAATGACAAAATGGAATGCCCATAGACTATAATGGGATTACATTTAAAAGTGCTATAGAAACTAAACTATGATACATATCAAATAGATATTTACCAGATATGTTCCCCAGGTACAGTAGCATATTCTGAAAGTGAGATTACATCAGATTATAGCTGCTTTCTATGGAATGACAAGGGTGAATGACAAAATGGAATGCCCATAGACTATAATAGGATTACATTTAAAAGTGCTATAGAAACTAAACTATGATACATATCAACTAGATATTTACCTGATATGTTCCCAATGTACAGTAGCATATTCTGAAAGTGAGATTACATCAAATTATAGCTGCTTTCTATGGAATGACAAGGGTGAATGACAAAATGGAATGCCCATAGACTTTAATGGGATGTAAAATTAAAAGTGTTGAAGCAACAAAACTATGATACATATCAACTAGATATTTATCAGATATGTTCCCCATGTACGGTAGCATATTCTGAAAGTGAGATTTCTTCAGATTATAGCTGCTTCCTATGGAATGACAAGGGTGAATGACATAATGGAATGCCCATAGACTATAATGGGATTAAATTTAAAAGTGCTATAGAAACTAAACTATGATACATATCAAATAGATATTTACCAGATATGTTCCCCAGGTACAGTAGCATATTCTGAAAGTGAGATTACATCATATTATAGCTGCTTTCTATGGAATGACAAGGGTGAATGACAAAATGGAATGCCCATAGACTATAATGGGATTACATTTAAAAGTGCTATAGAAACTAAACTATGATACATATCAACTAGATATTTACCAGATATGTTCCCCAGGTACAGTAGCATATTCTGAAAGTGAGATTACATCAGATTATAGCTGCTTTCTATGGAATGACAAGGGTGAATGACATAATGGAATGCACATAGACTATAAAGGGATTCAATTTAAAAGTGCTATAGAAACTAAACTATGATACAGATCAACTAGATATTTACCAGATATGTTCCCCAGGTACAGTAGCATATTCTGAAAGTGAGATTACTTCAGATTATAGCTGCTTTCTATGGAATGACAAGGGTGAATCACAAAATGGAATGCCCATAGACTATAATGGGATTACATTTAAAAGTGCTATAGAAACTAAACTATGATACATATCAAATAGATATTTACCAGATATGTTCCCCATGTACAGTAGCATATTCTGAAAGTGAGATTACTTCAGATTATAGCTGCTTTCTATGGAATTTCAAGGGTGAATGACATAATGGAATGCCCATAGACTATAATGGGATTAAATTTAAAAGTGCTATAGAAACTAAACTATGATACATATCAACTAGATATTTACCAGATATGTTCCCCATGTACAGTAGCATATTCTGAAAGTGAGATTTCTTCAGATTATAGCTGCTTTCTATGGAATGACAAGGGTGAATGACATAATGGAATGCCCATAGACTATAATGGGATTAAATTTAAAAGTGCTATAGAAACTAAACTATGATACATATCAAATAGATATTTACCAGATATGTTCCCCAGGTACAGTAGCATATTCTGAAAGTGAGATTACTTCAGATTATAGCTGCTTTCTATGGAATGACAAGGGTGAATGACAAAATGGAATGCCCATAGACTATAATAGGATTACATTTAAAAGTGCTATAGAAACTAAACTATGATACATATCAAATAGATATTTACCAGATATGTTCCCCATGTACAGTAGCATATTCTGAAAGTGAGATTACTTCAGATTATAGCTGCTTTCTATGGAATTTCAAGGGTGAATGACATAATGGAATGCCCATAAACTATAATGGGATTAAATTTAAAAGTGCTATAGAAACTAAACTATGATACATAGCAACTAGATATTTACCAGATATGTTCCCCATGTACAGTAGCATATTCTGAAAGTGAGATTACATCAGACTATAGCTGCTTTCTATGGAATGATAAGGGTGAATGACATAATGGAATGCCCATAGACTATAATGGGATTACATTTAAAAGTGCTATAGAAACTAAACTATAATACATATCAAATAGATATTTACCAGATATGTTCCCCAGGTACAGTAGCATATTCTGAAAGTGAGATTACATCAGATTATAGCTGCTTTCTATGGAATGACAAGGGTGAATGACAAAATGGAATGCCCATAGACTATAATAGGATTACATTTAAAAGTGCTATAGAAACTAAACTATGATACATATCAACTAGATATTTACCAGATATGTTCCCCATGTACAGTAGCATATTCTGAAAGTGAGATTACATCAAATTATAGCTGCTTTCTATGGAATGACAAGGGTGAATGACAAAATGGAATGCCCATAGACTTTAATGGGATGTAAAATTAAAAGTGTTGAAGCAACAAAACTATGATACATATCAACTAGATATTTACCAGATATGTTCCCCATGTACAGTAGCATATTCTGAAAGTGAGATTACATCAAATTATAGCTGCTTTCTATGGAATGACAAGGGTGAATAACAAAATGGAATGCCCATAGACTATAATGGGATTACATTTAAAAGTGCTATAGAAACTAAACTATGATACATATCAACTAGATATTTACCAGATATGTTCCCCATGTACAGTAGCATATTCTGAAAGTGAGATTACATCAAATTATAGCTGCTTTCTATGGAATGACAAGGGTGAATAACAAAATGGAATGCCCATAGACTATAATGGGATTACATTTAAAAGTGCTATAGAAACTAAACTATGATACATATCAAATAGATATTTACCAGATATGTTCCCCAGGTACAGTAGCATATTCTGAAAGTGAGATTACATCAGATTATAGCTGCTTTCTATGGAATGACAAGGGTGAATGACATAATGGAATGCACATAGACTATAAAGGGATTCAATTTAAAAGTGCTATAGAAACTAAACTATGATACAGATCAACTAGATATTTTCCAGATATGTTCCCCAGGTACAGTAGCATATTCTGAAAGTGAGATTACTTCAGATTATAGCTGCTTTCTATGGAATGACAAGGGTGAATCACAAAATGGAATGCCCATAGACTATAATGGGATTACATTTAAAAGTGCTATAGAAACTAAACTATGATACATATCAAATAGATATTTACCAGATATGTTCCCCATGTACAGTAGCATATTCTGAAAGTGAGATTACTTCAGATTATAGCTGCTTTCTATGGAATTTCAAGGGTGAATGACATAATGGAATGCCCATAGACTATAATGGGATTAAATTTAAAAGTGCTATAGAAACTAAACTATGATACATATCAACTAGATATTTACCAGATATGTTCCCCATGTACAGTAGCATATTCTGAAAGTGAGATAACATCAGATTATAGCTGCAATCTATGGAATGACAAGGGTGAATAACAAAATGGAATGCCCATAGACTATAATGGGATTACATTTAAAAGTGCTATAGAAACTAAACTATGATACATATCAAATAGATATTTACCAGATATGTTCCCCAGGTACAGTGGCATATTCTGAAAGTGAGATTACATCAGATTATAGCTGCTTTCTATGGAATGACAAGGGTGAATGACATAATGGAATGCACATAGACTATAAAGGGATTAAATTTAAAAGTGCTATAGAAACTAAACTATGATACAGATCAACTAGATATTTACCAGATATGTTCCCCAGGTACAGTAGCATATTCTGAAAGTGAGATTACTTCAGATTATAGCTGCTTTCTATGGAATGACAAGGGTGAATCACAAAATGGAATGCCCATAGACTATAATGGGATTACATTTAAAAGTGCTATAGAAACTAAACTATGATACATATCAAATAGATATTTACCAGATATGTTCCCCAGGTACAGTAGCATATTCTGAAAGTGAGATTACTTCAGATTATAGCTGCTTTCTATGGAATGACAAGGGTGAATGACAAAATGGAATGCCCATAGACTTTAATGGGATGTAAAATTAAAAGTGTTGAATCAACAAAACTATGATACATATTAACTAGATATTTACCAGATATGTTCCCCATGTACAGTAGCATATTCTGAAAGTGAGATAACATCAGATTATAGCTGCAATCTATGGAATGACAAGGGTGAATGACAAAATGGAATGCCCTTAAGACTATAATGGGATTACATTTAAAAGTGCTATAGAAACTAAACTATGATACATATCAAATAGATATTTACCAGATATGTTCCCCAGGTACAGTAGCATATTCTGAAAGTGAGATTACTTCAGATTATAGCTGCTTTCTATGGAATGACAAGGGTGAATGACAAAATGGAATGCCCATAGACTATAATGGGATTACATTTAAAAGTGCTATAGAAACTAAACTATGATACATATCAAATAGATATTTACCAGATATGTTCCCCAGGTACAGTAGCATATTCTGAAAGTGAGATTACTTCAGATTATAGCTGCTTTCTATGGAATGACAAGGGTGAATGACATAATGGAATGCCCATAGACTATAATGGGATTAAATTTAAAAGTGCTATAAAAACTAAACTATGATACATATTAACTAGATATTTACCAGATATGTTCCCCAGGTACAGTAGCATATTCTGAAAGTGAGATTACTTCAGATTATAGCTGTTTTCTATGGAATGACAAGGGTGAATGACAAAATGGAATGCCCATAGACTATAATGGGAATACATTTAAAAGTGCTATAGAAACTAAACTATGATACATATCAACTAGATATTTACCAGATATGTTCCCCATGTACAGTAGCATATTCTGAAAGTGAGATTACATCAGATTATAGCTGCTTTCTATGGAATGATAAGGGTGAATGACAAAATGGAATGCCCATAGACTATAATGGGATTACATTTAAAAGTGCTATAGAAACTAAACTATGATACATATCAAATAGATATTTACCAGATATTTTCCCCAGGCACAGAAGCATATTCTGAAAGTGAGATTACTTCAGATTATAGCTGCTTTCTATGGAATGACAAGGGTGAACGACAAAATGGAATGCCCATAGACTTTAATGGGATGTAAAATTAAAAGTGTTGAAGCAACAAAACTATGATACATATCAACTAGATATTTATCAGATATGTTCCCCATGTACAGTAGCATATTCTGAAAGTGAGATTTCTTCAGATTATAGCTGCTTCCTATGGAATGACAAGGGTGAATGACATAATGGAATGCCCATAGACTATAATGGGATTAAATTTAAAAGTGCTATAGAAACTAAACTATGATACATATCAAATAGATATTTACCAGATATGTTCCCCAGGTACAGTAGCATATTCTGAAAGTGAGATTACATCATATTATAGCTGCTTTCTATGGAATGACAAGGGTGAATGACAAAATGGAATGCCCATAGACTATAATGGGATTACATTTAAAAGTGCTATATAAACTAAAATATGAGACATATCAAATAGATATTTACCATATATGTTCCCCAGGTACAGTAACTGATTTCTATGGAATGACAAGGGTGAATGACAAAATGGAATGCCCGTAGACTATAATGGGGTTACATTTCAAAGTGCTATAGAAACTAAAATATGAGACATATCAAATAGATATTTACCAGATATGTTCCCCAGGTACAGTAGCATATTCTGAAAGTGAGATTACGTCAGATTATAGCTGCTTTGTATGGAATGACAAGGGTGAATGACAAAATGGAATGCCCATAGACTTTAAAGGGTTTTAAACTTAAAAGTGTTATAGCAACAAAACTATGAAACACATCAAGTAGACTTTTACCAAATATATTTACTAGGTAAAGTAGAATAATCTAAAAGTAAGATTATGTGGTATTGTTGCTGCTTTGTATGGATTCATAAGAGTGAATGACAAAATAGGATGCCCAACATAAGTGACTGATGGTGGCTGTCATTGCCTGAGGCACGCAGAAATTGCATTGTGTTCCCGCTGAAATGAGAGACATATGCTTCCAAATTAGGTATTTTTGCTCTCATTAAGGGCTTAAAGGGACAGTCTACTCCTGAATTTGTGTTGTTTAAAAAGATCGATACAGTACTCCATTTATTACCCATTCCCCAGTTTTGCATAACCGACACTTTTATATTATTAAACATCTTATCTCTTTGATTACCTTGTATCTAAGCTTCTGCAGGCTTCCCCCTTATTCAAATTATTTTGACAGACTTGAATTTTAGCTAATCAGTGCTGACTCATAAATAACTCCACGGGAGTTATCTATTTGGCACACATGAACTAGCCGTATGTAACTATGAAAAAACTGTCAATATGCACTAAAATAAGAGTGCCCTTCAAGGACTTAGAAATTAGCATATGTGCCTACCTACTTTTAGCTTTGAACAAAGAATAACAAGAGAATAAAGCAAATTTGATAAAAGTGAATTGGAAAGTTAATTAAAGAGACAGTCAAATCCAAAATAAACCTTCATGATTTCAGAGATTGGAATATGTTCACTGCTGGTGATGCATCCCAATCAAAGTGCAGATTAATCCCCTTGAACGCTTTGCTAACTGCCCACAGAAGGCCTATAGATACGTCATGTCTTCACTATACTCCCCTTGAATGCCCAGCTAACTCCCTAATACCGTCTACACCTACGGCATGACTTCGCTATACTCCCCTGGATTGCCCGGCTAACTCCCGCAGACCGCCTACACCTACTGCATGTCTTCCCTAAACTCAACTGGAATGCCCAGTTAACTCCCACAGAACGCCTACATCTACATCATGCAATCTACCTCACTAAGAAATTATACAAAATAACCTCACTATTATAACTTATACTATCTTATACTAGCTGCTGGTGACATCTCCCCTAATCCTGGTCCCCAGCAACTTCCTAGCCGTGCACATCCATGTGTACCCTTCCATAGACTCAGAAAACATAACTCTGGTAACCTTACTCACATTTTTCTTGTATCTAAAGCCACTAACCCCTTCACTTTTGCACTCTGGAAATCTCCCTCTGTTTGCAACAAGCTCACTTCTATCCATGACCTCTTTATCTCCCGCTCCCTCAACCTTCTGGCTTTAACAGAAACCTGGCTCTCTCCCTTAGACACAGCATCCACTGCTGCTCTGTAACATGGGTGTCTCCACTTCAGCCACACTTCTAGGTCTGGTAATAGACAAGGAGGTAGTGTAGGTATTTTACTTCCCCTCGTTGCACCTTTCAACAAATTCAACCAATCTCTTCCCTCACATTTTCCTCATTCGAAAACCACATTATTTGCTTATTCTCTCTATACGTGTTGCAGTCATATACCGACCCTCTGGCTACTCAACTCAATTTCTAGATCACTTGGCTGCCTGGTTACCTTATTTCCTCAGACACCCCTGCCTTCATTCTTTTTTGTCACAATGGACTGACTCTCCCACTCATAAAGGTGGTCACTCCCTTGACTGACCGCCATCTCCTCACTTGCAGCATCACCTCCCTCCCTACAACTCTCCCTCCGTCTACTCCTCACACCAAACTTCACAGAAGCATTATGTCTTAGATCAGCAACAGCCTGTTAATTCCCTCAAACCTCTCCTCTCATCCATCTCCTCCTTTTCCTGCCCTGATCAATCTATCTGCCACTATAATTCCACCCTTACATCCATCCTTGACAATCTCTCTTACCATAGCTGGAAATCACACACTCATCCTCAGCCCTGACATACTCCTTTGACACGGTACCTATGCAGATGTTCCCATACTGCTAAGTGGCACTGGAGAAAATCTCAGAGTTCAGCTCACTACAAGTTCATCTTGAACTCCTACTATTCTGCCATTAATCACTATAAGCAACATTACTTCTCTACTCTTATCTTTACTTTCTTCAAACCCAAAATGTCTGTTCTCCACATTCAATACTCTTCTCCGCCCACCCCCACCTCATAACACAACTTCTCTGTCAGCTCAAGAATTTACCAGCTACTTCAATAGCAAATCAACTCCATTAGAAACTAAATCAGCTCTCAACATACTTCCATTCTCTCACCTCCTCAAATGCTTGCAATCAACCACAACCTACATAGCCATAAATGTAGCTCTTTCTCCCCTGTAACTGAGGAAGAAGTCTCTGCACTTAAACTGTGCTCTCACCTCACTACCTGTCCCCTTGACCCTATCGACCCTATCCCCTCACAGCTACTCTGCTCCCTCTCTTCTACCCTTACCCCTATACTAACACACATTTTCAACCTCTCACTCGGTATATTTACCTCATCTCTGAAACATGCACTGGTCACACCTCTCCTCAGAAAACCTTCTCTCGATCCAACCTCCCCATCCAACTAATGCCCTATTTCCCTACTCCATCTTGTCTCAAAGCTTCTAGAAAAGCTAGTATATGCACACCTATCCCATTTCTTTACATTAAACTCCCTCCTTGACCCACTGCAATCTGGATTTCGTCCCCATCACTCCACAGAGCAATCAAACAATTGTTACAGCAATCGTTAAGGTTACCATCGACCTATTTACTGCAAAATCAAAAGGCCACTTCTCTTTGCTTATCCTCCTTGATCTGTCCATAGCTTTTGTCCACCCTCTTTTGCTCCAAACCCTCCAATCCTTCAGCATTTGTGACACAGCCCTCTCGTAGTTCTCTTCCTACCTGTCTAACCGTAACTTTATTGTCGCCTTCTCTGGGGCTTCCTCTGCCCACTTTCTGTTGGTGTACTGCAAGGCTCCATCCTCGGTCCCCTTCTCTTCTCAATCTACACGTCATCATTAGGTTCCCCAAGTCCCAATATCATTTGTATGCCGACGACACCCAAATCTACTTCTCTGCACCAGACCTATCTCTTTCCTTGCTAACCCGAAGTCCTCTCACTAGTTCAAACTAAATCCCTCCAAAACTGGGGTCCTTATTTTCACCCCTTCTTCCAAAATCTCCACCCCTAATCTCTCTAACTGTTGACAGCTCCATCATTACCCCTATTATTATTATTATTCTTTATTTATAAAGCGCTGACAGATTCCGCAGTGCTGCCCATGGGTACAAGGATAACAGTACAGTGGAGAAACAGTACGATAAGACACCTACCCTGCATGCCTGCTGTCTTGTGGTCGCACTTGACTCCGATCTTTCTTTCACTACTCACATTCAGTCATTGGCTAAATCCTGCCGCCCCAACCTTAAAAACATCTCTAAAATTAGACATTTCCTTACACAAGACACAACTAAGATTTTAATCCACTCTCTCATCCTTTCCCGCCTCGACTACTGCAATTCTGTCCTCTCTGGTCTCCCTAGCTGCCGCCTAACTCTTTTTGAAATCCATAAAGAATGCCTCAGCCAGGCTCATCTTCCTTACACATCGCTCTTCATCTACTTCACCTCTCTGCCAATCCCATCACTGACTTCCTCTTGCCTCCAGGATTAAACACAAAATTCTCACTCTGACATACAAAGCTATCAACTGCATTGCTCCCCCCTATATCTCAGACCTTGTCTCCAAATACTCTCCCTCCATCCCCTTCGCTCTGCTCACGACCTCCTACTCTCCTCCTCTCTTGTCACCTCATCACACTCCCGTTTACAGGACTTCTCCAGACTGGCTCCCATCTTGTGGAACTCTCTGCCTCGCTCCACAAGACTCTCTTCTAGTTTTAAGAGCTTCTAGTGCTCCCTAAAGACTCTACTGTTCAGGGATGCATATGACCTACGCTAACCTTTCTTTATACCAGTTCCTCTCCTCCATTGCTATCCCCTTAACTCCCTTAGCATGTAAGCATAAGAGTCCAGCTGTTTGTTGATCACCTTCTCAAGAGATGACTACAACAGTGAAACTCTTGGCAGGGCCCTCTACCCATTTGATCCCTATAATTGTTTTGTTGTACTCCGTCTTTGTTAATAGCGCTGCGGAATCTGTTGGCGCTCTACAAATAACCGATAATAATAATAAATAATAATAATAATATCTATGTAATATGTGTCATAGTTTTGCTGCTATAGCATTTGAAACATTACATCCTATTAAAAACTAGGGGCATTCCATGTAGTCATTCACACTTGTCATTTCATAGAAAGCCGCAATAATCACGTTATCTCACTTTCAGAATATGCTACTGTATCTGGGGAACATATCTGGTAAATATCTATTTGATATGTCTCATAGATTTGTTGCTATATCACTTGAAACTTTACATCCCATTAAAGTATATATACATTCCATATAAAGCAGCTATAATCTCACATATTCTCACTTTCAGAATATGCTACTGTACCTGGGGAACATATCTGGTAAATATTTTATAGATATGTCTCATACTTTTGTTGCTATAGCACTTTTAAATTTAATCCCATTAAAGTATATGGGCATTCCATTTTGTCATTAACCCTTGTCATTCCATAGAAAGCAGCTATCACCTTGTGTAATCTCACTTTCAGAATATGCTACTGTACCTGGGGAACATATCTCTTATATATGTACTTGATATGTCTCATAGTTTTGATGTTACAGCACTTTCTCCAACATAGGTGTGTCCGGTCCACGGCGTCATCCTTACTTGTGGGATATTCTCTTCCCCAACAGGAAATGGCAAAGAGCCCAGCAAAGCTGCTCACATGATCCCTCCTAGGCTCCGCCTTCCCCAGTCATTCTCTTTGCCGTTGTACAGGCAACATCTCCACGGAGATGGCTTAGAGTTTTTTAGTGTTTAACTGTAGTTTTTATTATTCAATCAAGAGTTTGTTATTTTAAAATAGTGCTGGTATGTACTATTTACTCTGAAACAGAAAAGAGATGAAGATTTCTGTTTGTAAGAGGAAAATGATTTTAGCAACCGTTACTAAAATCGATGGCTGTTTCCACACAGGACTGTTGAGAGGAATTAACTTCAGTTGGGGGAACAGTAAGCAGACTTTTGCTGCTTGAGGTATGACACATTCTAACAAGACGATGTAATGCTGGAAGCTGTCATTTTCCCTATGGGATCCGGTAAGCCATTTTTATTACAGAAAGAAAAAAAGGGCTTCACAAGGGCTTTTTAAGACTGTAGACATTTTCTGGGCTAAATCGATTTATATATAAACATATTTTATACTCCATAGCCTTGAGGAATTATTTTAATCTTGGGAATTATGTAAAATAACCGGCAGGCACTGTATTGGACACCTTATTCTCTAGGGGCTTTCCCTAATCATAGGCAGAGTCTCATTTTCGCGCCTCTATTGCGCACTTGTTTTTGAGAAGCATGACATGCAGATGCATGTGTGAGGAGCTCTGATACATAGAAAAGACTTTCTGAAGGCGTCATTTGGTATCGTATTCCCCTTTGGGCTTGGTTGGGTCTCAGCAAAGCAGATACCAGGGACTGTAAAGGGGTTAAATATAAAAACGGCTCCGGTTCCGTTATTTTAAGGGTTAAAGCTTCCAAATTTGGTGTGCAATACTTTTAAGGCTTTAAGACACTGTGGTGAAATTTTGGTGAATTTTGAACAATTCCTTCATACTTTTTCGCAATTGCAGTAATAAAGTGTGTTCAGTTTAAAATTTAAAGTGACAGTAACGGTTTATTTTAAAACGTTTTTTGTACTTTGTTATCAAGTTTTTGCCTGTTTAACATGTCTGAACTACCAGATAGACTGTGTTCTGAATGTGGGGAAGCCAAGGTTCCTTCTCATTTAAATAGATGTGATTTATGTGACACAAAATTTAGAGAAAATGATGCCCAAGATGATTCCTCAAGTGAGGGGAGTAAGCATGGTACTGCATCATCCCCTCCTTCGTCTACACCAGTCTTGCCCACACAGGAGGCCCCTAGTACATCTAGCGCGCCAATACTCCTTACTATGCAACAATTAACGGCTGTAATGGATAATTCTATCAAAAACATTTTAGCCAAAATGCCCACTTATCAGCGAAAGCGCGACTGCTCTGTTTTAGAAAATACTGAAGAGCATGAGGACGCTGATGATATTGGTTCTGAAGGGCCCCTACACCAGTCTGAGGGGGCCAGGGAGGTTTTGTCTGAGGGAGAAATTTCAGATTCAGGGAAAATTTCTCAACAAGCTGAACCTGATGTGATTACATTTAAATTTAAATTGGAACATCTCCGCGCTCTGCTTAAGGAGGTGTTATCCACTCTGGATGATTGTGAGAATTTGGTCATTCCAGAGAAACTATGTAAAATGGACAAGTTCCTAGAGGTCCCGGGGCCCCCCGAAGCTTTTCCTATACCCAAGCGGGTGGCGGACATTGTAAATAAAGAATGGGAAAGGCCCGGTATACCTTTCGTCCCTCCCCCCATATTTAAAAAAATTGTTTCCTATGATGCCCAAGATGATTCCTCAAGTGAGGGGAGTAAGCATGGTACTGCATCATCCCCTCCTTCGTCTACACCAGTCTTGCCCACACAGGAGGCCCCTAGTACATCTAGCGCGCCAATACTCCTTACTATGCAACAATTAACGGCTGTAATGGATAATTCTATCAAAAACATTTTAGCCAAAATGCCCACTTATCAGCGAAAGCGCGACTGCTCTGTTTTAGAAAATACTGAAGAGCATGAGGACGCTGATGATATTGGTTCTGAAGGGCCCCTACACCAGTCTGAGGGGGCCAGGGAGGTTTTGTCTGAGGGAGAAATTTCAGATTCAGGGAAAATTTCTCAACAAGCTGAACCTGATGTGATTACATTTAAATTTAAATTGGAACATCTCCGCGCTCTGCTTAAGGAGGTGTTATCCACTCTGGATGATTGTGAGAATTTGGTCATTCCAGAGAAACTATGTAAAATGGACAAGTTCCTAGAGGTCCCGGGGCCCCCCGAAGCTTTTCCTATACCCAAGCGGGTGGCGGACATTGTAAATAAAGAATGGGAAAGGCCCGGTATACCTTTCGTCCCTCCCCCCATATTTAAAAAAATTGTTTCCTATGGTCGACCCCAGAAAGGACTTATGGCAGACAGTCCCCAAGGTCGAGGGGGCGGTTTCTACTCTAAACAAACGCACCACTATACCCATAGAAGATAGTTGTGCTTTCAAAGATCCTATGGATACAAAATTAGAAGGTTTGCTTAAAAAGATGTTTGTTCAGCAAGGTTACCTTCTACAACCAATTTCATGCATTGTTCCTGTCACTACAGCAGCGTGTTTCTGGTTCGATGAGCTAGAAAAGGCGCTCAATAATAATTCTTCTTCTTATGAGGAGATTATGGACAGAATTCATGCTCTCAAATTGGCTAATTCTTTCACCCTAGACGCCACTTTGCAATTGGCTAGGTTAGCGGCGAAAAATTCTGGTTTTGCTATTGTGGCGCGCAGAGCGCTTTGGTTAAAATCTTGGTCAGCGGATGCGTCTTCCAAGAACAAATTGCTTAACATTCCTTTCAAGGGGAAAACGCTGTTTGGCCCTGACTTGAAAGAGATTATCTCTGATATCACTGGGGGCAAGGGCCACGCCCTTCCTCAGGATAGGTCTTTCAAGGCCAAAAATAAACCTAATTTTCGTCCCTTTAGCAGAAACGGACCAGCCCCAAGTGCTACGTCCTCTAAGCAAGAGGGTAATACTTCTCAAGCCAAGCCAGCCTGGAGACCAATGCAAGGCTGGAACAAAGGAAAGCAGGCCAAGAAACCTGCCACTGCTACCAAGTCAGCATGAGATGTTGGCCCCCGATCCGGGACCGGATCTGGTGGGGGGCAGACTCTCTCTCTTCGCTCAGGCTTGGGCAAGAGATGTTCTGGATCCTTGGGCACTAGAAATAGTCTCCCAAGGTTATCTTCTGGAATTCAAGGGGCTTCCCCCAAGGGGGAGGTTCCACAGGTCTCAATTGTCTTCAGACCACATAAAAAGACAGGCATTCTTACATTGTGTAGAAGACCTGTTAAAAATGGGAGTGATTCATCCTGTTCCTTTAGGAGAACAAGGGATGGGGTTCTACTCCAATCTGTTCGTAGTTCCCAAAAAAGAGGGAACATTCAGACCAATCTTAGATCTCAAGATCCTAAACAAGTTTCTCAAGGTTCCATCGTTCAAAATGGAAACCATTCGAACAATTCTTCCTTCCATCCAGGAAGGTCAATTCATGACCACGGTGGATTTAAAGGATGCGTATCTACATATTCCTATCCACAAGGAACATCATCGGTTCCTAAGGTTCGCATTCCTGGACAAGCATTACCAGTTTGTGGCACTTCCGTTCGGATTAGCCACTGCTCCAAGGATTTTCACAAAGGTACTAGGGTCCCTTCTAGCGGTGCTAAGACCAAGGGGCATTGCAGTAGTACCTTACTTGGACGACATTCTGATTCAAGCGTCGTCCCTTCCTCAAGCAAAGGCACACAGACGGACATTGTCCTGGCCTTTCTCAGATCTCACGGGTGGAAAGTGAACGTAGAAAAAAGTTCTCTATCTCCGTCAACAAGGGTTCCCTTCTTGGGAACAATAATAGACTCCTTAGAAATGAGGATTTTTCTGACAGAGGCCAGAAAATCAAAACTTCTAAACTCTTGTCAAATACTTCATTCTGTTCCTCTTCCTTCCATAGCGCAGTGCATGGAAGTAATAGGTTTGATGGTAGCGGCAATGGACATAGTTCCTTTTGCGCGAATTTATCTAAGACCATTACAACTGTGCATGCTCAGTCAGTGGAATGGGGACTATACAGACTTGTCTCCGACGATACAAGTAGATCAGAGGACCAGAGATTCACTCCGTTGGTGGCTGTCCCTGGACAACCTGTCACAGGGGATGAGCTTCCGCAGACCAGAGTGGGTCATTGTCACGACCGACGCCAGTCTGGTGGGCTGGGGCGCGGTCTGGGGACCCCTGAAAGCTCAGGGTCTTTGGTCTCGGGAAGAATCTCTTCTCCCGATAAATATTCTGGAACTGAGAGCGATATTCAATGCTCTCAAGGCTTGGCCTCAGCTAGCAAAGGCCAAGTTCATACGGTTTCAATCAGACAACATGACGACTGTTGCGTACATCAACCATCAGGGGGGAACAAGGAGTTCCCTGGCGATGGAAGAAGTGACCAAAATCATTCAATGGGCGGAGACTCACTCCTGCCACTTGTCTGCAATCCACATCCCAGGAGTGGAAAATTGGGAAGCGGATTTTCTGAGTCGTCAGACATTTCATCCGGGGGAGTGGGAACTCCATCCGGAAATCTTTGCCCAAATTACTCAATTGTGGGGCATTCCAGACATGGATCTGATGGCCTCTCGTCAGAACTTCAAGGTTCCTTGCTACGGGTCCAGATCCAGGGATCCCAAGGCGACTCTAGTAGATGCACTAGTAGCACCTTGGACCTTCAAACTAGCTTATGTATTCCCGCCGTTTCCTCTCATCCCCAGGCTGGTAGCCAGGATTAATCAGGAGAGGGCATCGGTGATCTTGATAGCTCCTGCGTGGCCACGCAGGACTTGGTATGCAGACCTGGTGAATATGTCATCGGTTCCACCATGGAAGCTACCTTTGAGACGAGACCTTCTTGTTCAAGGTCCGTTCGAACATCCGAATCTGGTCTCACTCCAACTGACTGCTTGGAGATTGAACGCTTGATCTTATCAAAGCGAGGGTTCTCAGATTCTGTCATTGATACTCTTGTTCAGGCCAGAAAGCCTGTAACTAGAAAAATTTACCACAAAATATGGAAAAAATATATCTGTTGGTGTGAATCTAAAGGATTCCCTTGGGACAAGGTAAAAATTCCTAAGATTCTATCCTTTCTTCAAGAAGGTTTGGAGAAAGGATTATCTGCAAGTTCCTTGAAGGGACAGATTTCTGCCTTGTCTGTGTTACTTCACAAAAAGCTGGCAGCTGTGCCAGATGTTCAAGCCTTTGTTCAGGCTCTGGTTAGAATCAAGCCTGTTTACAAACCTTTGACTCCTCCTTGGAGTCTCAATTTAGTTCTTTCAGTTCTTCAGGGGGTTCCGTTTGAACCCTTACATTCCGTTGATATTAAGTTATTATCTTGGAAAGTTTTGTTTTTGGTTGCAATTTCTTCTGCTAGAAGAGTTTCAGAATTATCTGCTCTGCAGTGTTCTCCTCCTTATCTGGTGTTCCATGCAGATAAGGTGGTTTTACGTACTAAACCTGGTTTTCTTCCGAAAGTTGTTTCTAACAAAAACATTAACCAGGAGATAGTCGTGCCTTCTTTGTGTCCGAATCCAGTTTCAAAGAAGGAACGTTTGTTGCACAATTTGGATGTTGTTCGTGCTCTAAAATTCTATTTAGATGCTACAAAGGATTTTAGACAAACATCTTCCTTGTTTGTTGTTTATTCTGGTAAAAGGAGAGGTCAAAAAGCAACTTCTACCTCTCTCTCTTTTTGGATTAAAAGCATCATCAGATTGGCTTATGAGACTGCCGGACGGCAGCCTCCTGAAAGAATCACAGCTCATTCCACTAGGGCTGTGGCTTCCACATGGGCCTTCAAGAACGAGGCTTCTGTTGATCAGATATGTAAGGCAGCGACTTGGTCTTCACTGCACACTTTTACTAAATTTTACAAGTTTGATACTTTTGCTTCTTCTGAGGCTATTTTTGGGAGAAAGGTTTTGCAAGCCGTGGTGCCTTCCATCTAGGTGACCTGATTTGCTCCCTCCCTTCATCCGTGTCCTAAAGCTTTGGTATTGGTTCCCACAAGTAAGGATGACGCCGTGGACCGGACACACCAATGTTGGAGAAAACAGAATTTATGTTTACCTGATAAATTACTTTCTCCAACGGTGTGTCCGGTCCACGGCCCGCCCTGGTTTTTTAATCAGGTCTGATAATTTATTTTCTTTAACTACAGTCACCACGGTATCATATGGTTTCTCCTATGCAAATATTCCTCCTTTACGTCGGTCGAATGACTGGGGAAGGCGGAGCCTAGGAGGGATCATGTGACCAGCTTTGCTGGGCTCTTTGCCATTTCCTGTTGGGGAAGAGAATATCCCACAAGTAAGGATGACGCCGTGGACCGGACACACCGTTGGAGAAAGTAATTTATCAGGTAAACATAAATTCTGTTTTTAAATGTAATCCTATTAAAGTCTATGGGCATTCCATTTTGTCATTCACCCTTGTCATTCCATAGAAAACAGATATAATCTGAAGTAATCTCACTTTCAGAATATGCTACTGTACCTGGGGAACATATCTGGTAAATATCTATTTGATATGTATCATAGTTTAGTTTCTATAGCACTTTTAAATTTAATCCCATTATAGTCTACTAGTACTAAAGCCCGTGTACACGGGCCATTTTTTGCAGTACAGCGGTCCCACCCCTTGCACTCTCCCCCCTCTCTTTTGCTCTCTCTTCCCCCCTCTCTTTTGCTTTCTCTCTCCCCTCTCCTTTGCTCTCTCTCTCCCCTCTTTTGCTCTCTCTCTCCCCTCTTTGGCTCTCTCCCTCCTTTCTTTTGCTCTCTCTCCCCCCTCTTTTGTTCTCTCCCCCCTCTTTGGCTCTCTCCCCCCCCCTCTTTGGCTCTCTCCCCCCCCCTCTTTGGCTCTCTCCCCCCCCTCTTTGGCTCTCCTCCCCCCCCCTCTTTGGCTCTCCTCTCCCCCCTCTTTGGCTCCCCCCCCTCTTTGGCTCCCCCCCCCTCTTTGGCTCTCTCCCCTCTTTGGCTCTCTCCCCTCTTTGGCTCTCTCCCCTCTTTGGCTCTCTCCCCTCTTTGGCTCTCTCCCCTCTTTGTCTCTCTCCCCTCTTTTGCTCTCTCTCCTCTTTGGCTCCCTCTCCTTTGGCTCTCTCCCCCCCCCCCTTTGGCTCTCTCCCCCCCCCCTTTGGCTCTCTTCCCCTCTTTGGCTCTCTCCCCCCCCTCTTTGGCTCTGCCCCCCCCTCTTTGGCTCTGCCCCCCCCTCTTTGGCTCTCTCTCCCCCCCTCTTTGTCTCTCTCCCCTCTTTTGCTCTCCTCTTTGGCTCTCTTTCCTATTTGGCTCTCTCCCCCCCCCCCTCTTTGGCTCTCTCCCCCCCCCTCTTTGGCTC
Source organism: Bombina bombina (assembly GCF_027579735.1). Classification (NCBI taxonomy): domain Eukaryota; kingdom Metazoa; phylum Chordata; class Amphibia; order Anura; family Bombinatoridae; genus Bombina; species Bombina bombina. The sequence continues at coordinate 648,131,353 of NC_069501.1, forward strand.
TCTCCCCCCCTCTCTTTGGCTCTCTCCCCCCCCTCTTTGGCTCTCCCCCCCCCCCCCTCTTTGGCTCTCTCTCCCCCCCTCTTTGGCTCTCTCTCCCCCCTCTTTGGCTCTCTCTCCCCCCTCTTTGGCTCTCTCTCCTTTTTTGGCTCTTTTTCCTCTTTGGCTCTCTCTCTCTCCCCCCCCCCCCTCTTTGGCTCTCCCCCCCTTCTCTTTGGCTCTCCCCCCCTTCTCTTTGGCTCTCCCCTCCTTCTCTTTGGCTCTCCCCCCCTTCTCTTTGGCTCTCCCCCCCCTTCTCTTTGGCTCTCCCCCCCCCTTCTCTTTGGCTCTCCCCCCCCTTCTCTTTGGCTCTCCCCCCCCCTTCTCTTTGGCTCTCCCCCCCCCTTCTCTTTGGCTCTCCCCCACCCCTTCTCTTTGGCTCTCCCCCCCCCTTCTCTTTGGCTCTCCCCCCCCTTCTCTTTGGCTCCCCCCCCCCTTCTCTTTGGCTCTCCCCCCCCCCCTTCTCTTTGGCTCTCCCCCCCCCCTTCTCTTTGGCTCTCCCCCCCCCCTTCTCTTTGGCTCTCCCCCCCCTTCTCTTTGGCTCTCCCCCCCCCCTTCTCTTTGGCTCTCCCCCCCCCCCTTCTCTTTGGCTCCCCCCCTTCTCTTTGGCTCTCCCCCCCCTTCTCTTTGGCTCTCCCCCCCCCCCTTCTCTTTGGCTCTCCCCCCCCCCCCTTCTCTTTGGCTCTCCCCCCCCCCTTCTCTTTGGCTCCCCCCCCTTCTCTTTGGCTCCCCCCTTGGCTCTCTCCCCCCCCCCCTTTGGCCCTTCTCCCCCCCCTCTCCTGCTCCCTCTCTGGCTCTGTCTTCACATCGCGGGACCCCGCCCGGCCACGCCCCACCGTGTCGACACCCGCCCGGCCACGCCCCTCGCGACGCCCGGCCACGCCCCTCGCGACGCCCGATCACGCCCCTCGCGACGCTCCCGTCGGCCACAAACAGCTGTGAGGTCTGGGGAGCGCGTGGCCGCTTCTCACGCAGCAGACCTCACAGCTGTTGAGTAGCTTACCTCGCGCTCCCCAGACCTCACAGCTGTTTGTGTACCTCGTGCTCCCTATCTCAAGGCCAAGTGTTTGTCTCTACTGCGCATGACGGCTTCAGACAAACACTTGGCCTTTTATAATATAGGATGGGCATTCCATTATGTCATTCACCCTTGTCATTCCATAGAAAGCAGCTATAATCTGAAGTAATCTCACTATCAGAATATGCTACTGTACCTGGGGAACATATCTGGTAAATATCTATTTGATATGTATCATATTTTAGTTTCTATTGCACTTTTAAATGTAATCCCATTATAGTCTATGGGCATTCTATCTTATCATTCACCCTTGTCATTCCATATAAAGCAGCTATAATCTGAAGTAATCTCACTTTCAGAATATGCTACTGTACCTGGGGAACATATCTGGTAAATATCTATTTGATATGTATCATAGTTTAGTTTCTATAGCACTTTTAAATGTAATCCCATTATAGTCTATGGGCATTCCATTATGTCATTTACCCTTGTCATTCCATAGAAAGCAGCTATAATCTGAAGTAATCTCACTTTGAGAATATGCTACTGTACCTGGGGAACATATCTGGTAAATATCCATTTGATATGTATCATAGTTTAGTTTCTATAGCACTTTTAAATGTAATCCCATTACAGTCTATGGGCATTCCATTTTGTCATTCACCCTTGTCATTCCATAGAAAGCAGCTATAATCTGATGTAATCTCACTTTCAGAATATGCTACTGTACCTGGGGAACATATCTGGTAAATATCTAGTTGATATGTATCATAGTTTTGTTGCTTCAACACTTTTAATTTTACATCCCATTAAAGTCTATGGGCATTCCATTTTGTCATTCACCCTTCTCAATCCATAGAAAGCAGCTATAATCTGAAGTAATCTCACTTTCAGAATATGCTACTGTACCTGGGGAACATATCTGGTAAATATCTAGTTGATATGTATCATAGTTTAGTTTCTATAGCACTTTTAAATTTAATCCCATTATAGTCTATGGGCATTCCATTTTGTCATTCACCCTTCTCAATCCATAGAAAGCAGCTATAATCTGATGTAATCTCACTTTCAGAATATGCTACTGTACATGGGGAACATATCTGGTAAATATTTAGTTGATATGTATCATAGTTTAGTTTCTATAGCACTTTTAAATTTAATCCCATTATAGTCTATGGGCATTCCATTATGTCATTCACCCTTGTCATTCCATAGAAAGAAGCTATAATCTGAAGTAATCTCACTTTCGGAATATGCTACTGTACCTGGGGAACATATCTGGTAAATATCTAGTTGATATGTATCATAGTTTAGTTTCTATAGCACTTTTAAATGTAATCCCATTATAGTCTAGGGGCATTCTATTTTGTCATTCACCCTTGTCATTCCATAGAAAGCAGCTATAATCTGATGTAATCTCACTTTCAGAATATGCTACTGTACCTTGGGAACATATCTGGTAAATATCTAGTTGATATGTATCATAGTTTTGTTGCTTCAACACTTTTAATTTTACATCCCATTAAAGTCTATGGGCATTCCATTTTGTCATTCACCCTTGTCATTCCATAGAAAGCAGCTATAATCTGAAGTAATCTCACTTTCAGAATATGCTAATGTATATGGGGAACATATCTGGTAAATATCTAGTTGCTATGTATCATAGTTTAGTTTCTATAGCACTTTTAAATTTAATCCCATTATAGTCTACGGGCATTCCATTATGTCATTCACCCTTGTCATTCCATAGAAAGCAGCTATAATCTGATGTAATCTCACTTTCAGAATATGCTACTGTACCTGGGGAACATATCTGGTAAATATCTATTTTATATGTATCATTGTTTAGTTTCTATAGCACTTTTAAATTTAATCCCATTATAGTCTATGGGCATTCCATTATGTCATTCACCATTGTCATTCCATAGAAAGCAGCTATAATTTGATGTAATCTCAATTTCAGAATATGCTACTGTACATGGGGAACATATCTGGTAAATATCTAGTTGATATGTATCATAGTTTTGTTGCTTCAACACTTTTAATTTTACATCCCATTAAAGTCTATGGGCATTCCATTTTGTCATTCACCCTTGTCATTCCATAGAAAGCAGCTATAATCTGAAGTAATCTCACTTTCAGAATATGCTACTGTACCTGGGGAACATAATTGGTAAATATCTAGTTGATATGTATCATAGTTTAGTTTCTATAGCACTTTTAATTTTAATCCCATTATAGTCCATGGGCATTCCATTTTGTCATTCACCCTTGTCATTCCATAGAAAGCAGCTATAATCTGAAGTAATCTCACTTTCAGAATATGCTACTGTACCTGGGGAACATATCTGGTAAATATCTAGTTGATATGTATCATAGTTTAGTTTCTATAGCACTTTTAAATGTAATCCCATTATAGTCTATGGGCATTCCATTATGTCATTCACCCTTGTCATTCCATAGAAAGCAGCTATAATCTGAAGTAATCTCACTTTCAGAATATGCTATTGTACCTGGGGAGCATATCTGGTAAATATCTATTTGATATGTATCATTGTTTAGTTTCTATAGCACTTTTAAATGTAATCCCATTATAGTCTATGGGCATTCCATTTTGTCATTCCCCCTTGTCATTCCATAGAAAGCAGCTATAATCTGATGTAATCTCAATTTCAGAATATGCTACTGTACATGGGGAACATATCTGGTAAATATCTAGTTGATATGTATCATAGTTTTGTTGCTTCAACACTTTTAATTTTACATCCCATTAAAGTCTATGGGCATTCCATTTTGTCATTCACCCTTGTCATTCCATAGAAAGCAGCTATAATCTTATGTAATCTCACTTTCAGAATATACTACTGTACCTGGGGAACATATCTGGTAAATATCTAGTTGATATGTGTCATAGTTTAGTTTCTATAGCACTTTTAAATTTAATCCCATTATAGTCTATGGGCATTCCATTATGTCATTCACCCTTGTCATTCCATAGAAAGCAGCTATAATATGATGTAATCTCACTTTCAGAATATGCTACTGTACATGGGGAACATATCTGGTAAATATCTATTTGATATGTATCATAGTTTAGTTTCTATAGCACTTTTAAATGTAATCCCATTATAGTCTATGGGCATTCCATTTTGTCCTTCACCCTTGTCATTCCATAGAAAGCAGCTATAATCTGATGTAATCTCAATTTCAGAATATGCTACTGTACATGGGGAACATATCTGGTAAATATCTAGTTGATATGTATCATAGTTTAGTTTCTATAGCACTTTTAAATTGAATCCCATTATAGTCTATGGGCATTCCATTATGTCATTCACCCTTGTCATTCCATAGAAAGCAGCTATAATCTGAAGTAATCTCACTTTCAGAATATGCTACTGTACCTGGGGAACATATCTGGTAAATATCTATTTGATATGTATCATAGTTTAGTTTCTATAGCACTTTTAAATGTAATCCCATTATAGTCTATGGGCATTCCATTTTGTCATTCCCCTTTGTCATTCCATAGAAAGCAGCTATAATCTGATGTAATCTCACTTTCAGAATATGCTTTTGTACCTGGGGAGCATATCTGGTAAATATCTAGTTGATATGTATCATAGTTTAGTTTCTATAGCACTTTTAAATTTAATCCCATTATAGTCTATGGGCATTCCATTATGTCATTCACCCTTGTCATTCCATAGAAAGCAGCTATAATTTGATGTAATCTCAATTTCAGAATATGCTACTGTACATGGGGAACATATCTGGTAAATATCTAGTTGATATGTATCATAGTTTTGTTGCTTCAACACTTTTAATTTTACATCCCATTAAAGTCTATGGGCATTCCATTTTGTCATTCACCCTTGTCATTCCATAGAAAGCAGCTATAATCTGAAGTAATCTCACTTTCAGAATATGCTACTGTACATGGGGAACATATCTGGTAAATATCTATTTGATATGTATCATAGTTTAGTTTCTATAGCACTTTTAAATGTAATCCCATTATAGTCTATGGGCATTCCATTATGTTATTCACCCTTGTCATTCCATAGAAAGCAGCTATAATCTGAAGTAATCTCACTTTCAGAATATGCTACTGTACCTGGGGAACATATCTGGTAAATATCTATTTGATATGTATCATAGTTTAGTTTCTATAGCACTTTTAAATGTAATCCCATTATAGTCTATGGGCATTCCATTTTGTCATCCCCCTTGTCATTCCATAGAAAGCAGCTATAATCTGAAGTAATCTCACTTTCAGAATATGTTACTGTACCTGGGGAACATAACTGGTAAATATCTAGTTGATATGTATCATAGTTTAGTTTCTATAGCACTTTTAAATTTAATCCCATTATAGTCTATGGGCATTCCATTATGTCATTCACCCTTGTCATTCCATAGAAAGCAGCTATAATTTGATGTAATCTCAATTTCAGAATATGCTACTGTACATGGGGAACATATCTGGTAAATATCTAGTTGATATGTATCATAGTTTTGTTGCTTCAACACTTTTAATTTTACATCCCATTAAAGTCTATGGGCATTCCATTTTGTCATTCACCCTTGTCATTCCTTTTAGTACATCCCGAATTCCCTTACATAAATGATAATGTATAAGAGTTCATCACTCCTGGCTCTGCAAGAGACTTCAGAGTACAGCTTTTAAAACAGTGAATATTTTTTTATTAATATCAAATGTGTTTTCATTTGAAAAGTTAGCTCAATTCCATGGCATACATAGGTATCCTAAGGAACATGCATGTGGCTGTGGCATTATATGGCAACAATGATTATAAAAAAAATGTTGCATTTATGCTGAACATTACTAGGGTTGCCAGGTATCCAGTATTCATCTGGACAGTCAAGTATTTTAGCGGGCTGTCCAGTAAAATATGTACACAAATACTGGACACTTAAAGGGGCAGTATACACCAATTTTCATTTACCCGCATGTAATATACACTACTATAAAGAATAAAATGCCCAGATACTGATATAAAAATTCAGTATAAAACTTTTTAAAAACTTACTTAGAAGATCCCAATTTAACACTCTTAATAAGATAAGCCTGGAACACCCACTGAAAGGGGCTGATAGCAGAACCCTGCATATGAAAAGACCCATTGTACAAACAGAAGTCTGTATACATCAGTATACTTCTAAAAGTTTGGGGCTTGGTTAGGAGTCTGAAAATCAGCACAATGTTATTTAAAAATAAGCAAAACTATACATTTTTTTTTACAAAAACACACCCAGATGGGCTATATAAATGGATCAGCTACAAAACATTTATGCAAAGAAAAATCTAGTGTATTGTGTCCCTTTAAATGTCCAGTATTTTTAAAGACCCCTTTCAGCTAAATTTAAAGGGCCTTCTAGGCCTTTATGCATTAGAAATATGGCTCAAAAAGAAGTTACACTGTGCATTTTATAATATATGTATCACAGGCAACCATGGGGGTGTTTAATCATTGCTGGGTGTGTACCTCTAGCAGCCAAGGGTGTCACATCACTGCTCTGTACATGTGTTACTGGCAACCAAGGAGATAAAATGACTTAGTTGAGCTTTTGTGGAGACATTGTGTGAATCCAGCTACGTCCCGTATCCAATCACCTATAGGTCGTCCGGTATTTTTATGAAGCACAGCTGGCAATCCTACATACAAATACCAGCTATGGGCTAGATTACGAGTGGAGCAGTAGTTTGCACTCATGCTCAAGCATTAAAATTGCTATAAGTAATTTTTTTCTCTCTGAGATTCAGGCTCATATTACGAGTTGAAAGAAAAAAGTTTGTTCTCTCATGTTCGTCATAACGTCGTGGTAAAAAGTTTTGAATGCAGAATCGCATTCCCCCATAGACTTCAATAGAGCTGAAAAAGTTGAAAAAATACCTAGCACCCACAAGTCGCACAAACACGATCGCGGTTATTTAAAAGAGTAACATAAGAAGATAATATTGCATCTTTCATAATCTAATTTTCTGCGCATAGCAAAATATGTTCTATTTATTCTTAAAGAGATATTTAAATGTATATCTGAGGGATATTTGCGCAAATATATATTTATACATATATACAGTATATATACTAGTCCTAAAGCCCGTTCACACTGGCCATTTTTTGCAGTACAGCGGCCCCACCCCTTGCTCTCTCCTCCTCTCTGCTCTCCTCCTCTCTTTTTTGCTCTCTCCCCCTCTCTTTTGTGCTCTCTCCCCCTCTCTTTTGCGCTCTCTCTCGGTCCACCTCTCTTTTGCTCTCTCTCTCCCCCTCTCTTTTGCTCTCTCCCCCTCTCTTTTGCTCTCTCTCCCCCTCTCTTTTGCGCTCTCTCCCCCTCTCTTTTGCGCTCTCGCTCCACCTCTCTTTTACCTCTCTCCCCCCTCTCTTTTGCTCCCTCCCCCCTCTCTTTTGCTTTCTCTCCCCAATCTCTTTTGTGCTCTCTCCCCCTCTCTTTTACGCTCACTCTCTCCCCCCTCTCTTTTGCGTTCTCTCTCTCTTTTGCGCTCTCTCTCTCCCCTCACTTTTGTGTGCTCTCTCTCCCCCTCTCTTTTGCACTCTCTCTCCCCCTCTCTTTTGCGCTCTCTCTCTCCCCCTCTTTTGCGTGCTCTCTCTCCCCCTCTCTTTTGCGCTCTCTCTCCCCCTCTCTTTTGCGCTCTCTACTCTCTTTTGCGCTCTCTCTCTCCCTCTTTTGTGCTCTCTCTCTCCCCCTCTCTTTTGCACTCTCTCTCCCCCCTTTCTTTTGCGCTCTCTCCCCCCCTCTCTTTTGTGCTCTTTCCCTCCCCCTCTCTTTTGCTCTGTCTCTCCTTTTTTTGCTCTCTCTCTCCATTCCTCTCTTTTGCTCTCTCCCCCCATTCTTTTGATTTATCTCTCCCCCTCTCTTTTGCTCTGTCTCTCTCCCCTCTCTTTTGCTCCCTCTTCTCCCTCTCTTCTGCACTTCCCACTCTCTTTCCTATCTCTTTTTGTCTCTCCTCCTCTCTTTTGCGCTCTCTCTCGCTCCACCTCTCTTTTGCTCTCTCTCTCCCCCACCCCTTGCTCTCTCCTCCTCTCTGCTCTCCTCCTCTCTTTTTTGCTCTCTCCCCCTCTCTTTTGTGCTCTCTCCCCCCTCTCTTTTGCGCTCTCTCTCGGTCCACCTCTCTTTTGCTCTCTCTCTCCCCCTCTCTTTTGCTCTCTCCCCCTCTCCTTTGCTCTCTCTCCCCCTTTCTTTTGCTCTCTCTCCCCTCTCTTTTGCGCTCTCACCCTCTCTTTTGTGCTCTCTCCCCCTCTCTTTTGCGCTCTCTCTCGCTCCACCTCTCTTTTGCTCCCTCTCCCCTCTCTTTTGCTCCCCCCCCCCTCTCTTTTGCTTTCTCTCCCCCCTCTCTTTTGCTCTCTCTCCCCCCTCTCTTTTGCACTCTCTCCCCCCTCTCTTTTACGCTCTCTCTCTCCCACCTCTCTTTTGCGTTCTCTCTTTTGCACTCTCTCTCCCCCTCTCTTTTGCGCTCTCTCTCTCCCCCTCTCTTTTGCGCTCTCTCTCTCCCCCTCTCTTTTGCGTTCTCTCTCTCCCCCTCTTTTGCGCTCTCTCTCCCCCTCTCTTTTGCGCTCTCTCTCTCTCGCCCTCTTTTGCACTCTCTCTCCCCCCTTTCTTTTGCGCTCTCCCCCCCTCTCTTTTGCGCTCTCTCTCCCCCCTCTCTTTTGCTCTGTCTCTCCTTTTTTTTTTGCTCTCTCTCTCCATCCCTCTCTTTTGCTCTCTCCCCCCTCTCTTTTGCTCTGTCTCTCTCCCCTCTCTTTTGCTCTCTCTCCCCCCTCTCTTCTGCACTTCCCCCTCTCTTCTGCTCTTTCCCCTCTCTTTAGCTCTTTCCTATCTCTTTTTGTCTCTCCCCCTCTCTTTCTATTTCTCTCCCCTCTCTGGTGCACCAACCGCATCCGGCCACGCCATGCCCCGGCAACGCCCGGCCACACCCACGGTCCACCCGGTCACGCCCACTTTCGTTGCAAATAGCATGGATTGTCAGGTAAGGCCAGGTGTGTTTGTCCTTGTGCTGTCTCTACTGTTCATGACAGCTTCGGACAAACACACTTGGCCTTTTATATAATAGTATATATATATACAAGAAGGGCAATAGGTCCAGCACTAGAAGAAATAACCACAGTTCCTTTGCAGGTAGTAAAGTGCACGTCCGCCAGAGGGTCCTGTCTCACCTCTTACATATAAATCCCAAAGGTAAATAACAAGTGTCGACAGCACTGTTTCTTTAAAAGTAGAAAATCTTTATTGGGGTGTCATCCATAATGACACCCCAATAAAGATTTTCTACTTTTAAAGAAACAGTGCTGGCGACACTTGTTATTTACTTATATATATATAGTTGATTATATAAAGGTCTAGATATATACAGATATATATAGGAATATATATTTAAAAATACATAGAACATATTCCCCTTTGTGCAGAACATTGGACTGTTAGATATATAGTAGATACAAAGTTAAACATGTTTTTCATGTTTTCATCTACTTAACTGCAAAGGGCTCTAATGCACTTATACTGTATATATATGTCTATATATGTATGCATATGTATTTAAGTGTGTATATGTCTGTAAATATGTATATACACATATAAATACATATGTACACACATATAAATATATATATATATATATATACACATACATATTTAGACATGTGTATGTTTGTATCTCTATGTTAAAGCCCTTTGCATTCTTTTCTTTATAATACCTGAGACCTCATATCTTTGAGCCCTTATAACTTTTTAATGCAATATTTTATTTAATATATTTTTATCAGATACTGTTATTATGAGTGTAACTGTACTTTAAAATGTTGATGTGTTTTGTGACTTCAGCAAAGTATATGAAGGGAATTAAGCACATTTGATAATTGGAGTAAATTGGAAAATCTTTTAAAATCGCCTGTAATGTTCTATCTGAATCCTGAAAAAACAAAAATGGGTTTCAAATACCTTTAGTAGGTTCCATAGGATGTAACCTTTAGTGTACTACAAACATTTAACAATAAATGCTCTCAAGAATTAGAACATTATATTTTTTATCAAGACATAAATAATTTACTAGACATGCAAAAAAAAAAATCATACTTTATTATTTAGTTTGTAAACAAATAATGTAGTTCTCCTCTTTCTTTGGCAATTACTTTGATCTGACACCAGATATTTGTGCAATTTTAAATATCTAAATAGCTGATTTCTTAATATTTATAGGGCAGTTTTTCAAGTCTTAAGTATACTGTTATTAAGCCTTCTTTACTAGGTGTGTTACAGTATAATGAGCTTGTTTTTTTACGTCATATATGAAATGTGAGGATTTTGAAGTTTACATTTATGCAGTGGGGGTTACATTTTCTAAGGGAGGCTTGTCTGTTTATCCAAGTAGTGGTCCTATTATAGATAGCTAGACCATTATGGCACTGACAAATGAGGCAAGTAGGCAACTTGGGAAATGGAGGCCTGCACTGAAATAAGCATAGACATAACTGCTAGTGTTTTTTGGGTGATCCAGTTGCTGATATCATTAACAGATATTCTTTGAGTCATTTTATATATAAATACACAAACATATTTATTGCAGATATGTGCATAACATCTGACAATTTAATAGTTTTAGGTAGGAGCCCTTTTAATATGTCAAGGGCACTTGGAAATCAGACAAAATCTTGAATCTTATGATATATAGAAGCCTTATTAAGCTCTAGTAGTTCTGTTTACATACAAACCCAGTACAAAAAGAGTGGTGTCTTTCAGGGGAATAATATATTGTAATACTATAAACTAAAGTGTTTTTTCACTATAGGCAGATTGTTTCAACCTCGTTGGGGCTTTTCAGTATGATGTAGGTGCTACGTTATTGGACTCAATAATTGATTTTAGGTTTATGGCTATATGCCAGTTTTGCTGATGATTACATTAATTTTCTTAAGCACACTTACAAAGCATGAAATTAATGCTTGAGCAGAACAGCAGCACCAACCATAGACAGCCTGTTTGGCCCGTTTGGGGCTCATTCCTCCATTGTATTAATCTTAGCAAAAAACAAATATACTTATCTGTGCAAAATTGCAACACTTATAATTCAAAATCCATTTTAATATAATGGGAAGCCCTATAGCAAAGGGTGGAATGCTTGAGGACATCAGCATCAACCATAATGACTTGAATGAGAAATCGTCCCAAAGTAGCGAAACAGGCTGCCTATGGTTAATGCTGTGTTATTTAAGCCTCATGTATTTCACAGTTTCCTACACTACTGGTTTAAACTGACATTAGCATAAGGGGTGCCATATTAAAAATGCATTTTGAATTAGTAATACACTCTATGGTATAATTTGTATATTTTATACATTGTATATTTATTCCTTGCTTAACTAATTAAATGGAGGGTTTATCTCACTCTATTAACAACAATATATTTATTTGGTACAATGGGAGTCCCTGCTCTAAAGGATTTTGATGGGTGTAATTGCAGACCCTGTTCTAAGGAGCTTACAATCTATGGTTTCAGTGCTTTGCTCAAAGAGCTTACAATCTTGATTTAAGGAGAACTTACCTCTGGGTACTTACAGAGTAGAGAAATAAAACAAATCCCTGATGTAAGACTACACTCAGCATGTGACATAACGTGTCCCTCTGAAATCTTCAATCTTCCTGCCACTGCCATAGAGTATTCCAGTTTTCGTTATACTGCTTGCCAGATATGAATCAGTCTATGCACATCTTGTAAGGATTTTTCATCCAATGCAAGAAGATCGGAACATGACACATTGTACCTTATAATGCAGTATTTTTTTTTTAGTTTCTAATCAGAGGTATAAAATACAGGACCATCCCATGACGTATCAGATCTTGTGCTTCACTAGGACTCTCTGCTTCAAAAATCCAACAGTAGTACATGTCCCACAGTGATTGTAGACATTCAAGTTTAGTATCACATACATGGTAGTCCTTGTTCCAGGATGCTGCAGTTCTCAGATAAAATTGTAAACCAGCTACAAGGTGCTTATAACCTAGTAGTATTATTGGTGTCCCTATATCAAGGCATTGCATTGAGGATATACAGTAAGTGCAAATATATTAATCATATCATTGTACTCTCTTCACCAAGATCCTTAAGATTATTACATTATACAGATATGCGCAGTGAGAGTGGATTTAAGCCATTAAATTTTATTTAATATCAGTTTATTAAAGTTATAGCAGTGTAATAATGCTTAATTGTTGGTGTTATGATTCAAGTTCTAGTGTCACAGTGATGATTTGTATATTTTATATCAAAAAGCCTTGAAAAATACAGAAAGCTTTAAACATACAGAACCAAATTAAAGTTAAAGATTTTTATGAAATGGGAAAGTAAAGGGAAAGCGCAACAGAAATGTGAGAAATGATCTGACCTCACTGCACATGTCTGTAGGCTCTTGGAGCAGGATCTGTATTTACAATCTAGTGTGGTAATGTGATGTCTTGCTCAAAGAGCTTACATACTTGTTAATCTTACCTTAGATACTTACAGTTTAGTAATATAAAAATCCCTGAAGGACATCTGCCATCAGTGCTTACACTGCAGGCCAGATGCGCATCAGTATGATCTGAATATATTTCAGATCGCCAGTTGTCTTTTCTTCATCCGGGTCAAGCAGAAAAAACAGCTGCATAAGATGCTGCACCTTACAGTACAGTGTTTAAAGAGGGTCCCAGCACCAGTGAGTTTGCAACGTGAGAATATTTACTATCAGCGCATATACTGCTGGCCAGCTGTGCATAAATCTGATCTGAATTTATTTCAGATCGCCAGTTGTCTTTTCTTTATCCGGGTCAAGCAGAACAAACAACTGCATCAGATGCTGCACCTTACAGTACAGTGTTTAATAAGGGTCCCAGCAACAGTGAGTTTGCAGCCTGAGGACATCAGCCATCAGCGCGTATACTGCTGGCCAGATGCCCATCATTCTGATCTGAATTTATTTGAGATCCCAGCTGTCTTTTCTTAATCCGGGTCAAGCAGAACAAACAGTTGCATCAGTATACTGCACCTTAGAGTACAGTGTTTATTGAGGGTTCCAGCACCAGTGGGTTTGCAGGGTAGGGACATCTGCCATCAGTGCGTATACTGCTGGCCAGATGTGCATCAGTCTGATCTGAATATATTTCAGATCGCCAGTTGTCTTATCTTCATCCGGGTCAAGCAAAACAAACGTCTGCATCAGATGCTGCACCTTACAGTACAGTGTTTAATGAGGGTCCCAGCACCAATGAGTTTGCAGCATATAAATTGCAGACCCATGCCATGGGGTTTATATTCTAGGCCTTTACTAGCTTTAGAGCATTTGCAGACTAATGATGCAGTAATTCTTACCATCCTTAAAGCTGGTTTAAAGCTTTTACTGCCAGCTGCAAGTCTTATAAAGATATGTAGAGGAAGCACAGAAAGGCATTGGTGTGTCCTACAGTTATGACTATCATACTTATAATGCTATAATATGTTTAAAATAATTATTTTAAAAATTAAAATATGTATTAAATTATATGTATTTTTAAATAAAGGTGTGAAGATAATATTAATCACTAGTATGTACGGTTTGTATGCCATGTTTTGTCTCAAAGTACCGGTGCCCATAGCATACCCCCCAACTGTCCCGATTTTCTCGGGACAGTCCCGATTTTAGGGGTCTGTCCCTCTGTCCCGAGTTGCTAACCATCTGTCCCGATTTGCCCCAGGCATTAAAAAAAAAAAAAAAAAATTTTTTTTTTTTTTAATTCTGTTGGGCCCATACTAAGAAGCAGCTGGCTTTGCTTTCACAGGGTTAGATACCTGTTTCCCTGTGGAAATGGAATGGTGTGTGGGTTAAGCAGGAGTAAGAAGGCTGTATACACTCTGACCATGGGTAATGGTGACCTCTCTAATCTACCTCTGGTAATGATGATTTCTTTCATGTAATTAGCAAGAGTCCATGAGCTAGTGACGTATGGGATATACATTCCTACCAGGAGGGGCAAAGTTTCCCAAACCTTAAAATGCCTATAAATACACCCCTCACCACACCCACAATTCAGTTTTTACAAACGTTGCCTCCGATGGAGGTGGTGAAGTAAGTTTGTGCTAGATTCTACGTTGATATGCGCTCCGCAGCAAGTTGGAGCCCGGTTTTCCTCTCAGCGTGCAGTGAATGTCAGAGGGATGTGAGGAGAGTATTGCCTATTTGAATGCAGTGATCTCCTTCTACGGGGTCTATTTCATAGGTTCTCTGTTATCGGTCGTAGAGATTCATCTCTTACCTCCCTTTTCAGATCGACGATATACTCTTATATATACCATTACCTCTGCTGATTCTCGTTTCAGTACTGGTTTGGCTTTCTACAAACATGTAGATGAGTGTCCTGGGGTAAGTAAATCTTATTTTCTGTGACACTCTAAGCTATGGTTGGGCACTTTGTTTATAAAGTTCTAAATATATGTATTCAAACATTTATTTGCCTTGACTCAGAATGTTCAACTTTCCTTATTTTTCAGACAGTCAGTTTCATATTTGGGATAATGCATTTGAATTAATCATTTTTTTCTTACCTTCAAAAATTTGACTCTTTTTTCCTGTGGGCTGTTAGGCTCGCAGGGGCTGAAAATGCTTCATTTTATTGCATCATTCTTGGCGCGGACTTTTTTGGCGCAAAAATTATTTTCTGTTTCCGGCGTCATACGTGTCGCCGGAAGTTGCGTCATTTTTTTGACGTTATTTTGCGCCAAAAGTGTCGGCGTTCCGGATGTGGTGTCATTTTTGGCGCCAAGAGCATTTTAGGCGCCAAATAATGTGGGCGTCTGATTTGGCGCTAAAAAATATGGGCGTCGCTTTTGTCTCCACATTATTTTAGTCTCATTTTTCATTGCTTCTGGTTGCTAGAAGCTTGTTCTTTGGCATTTTTTTCCCATTCCTGAAACTGTCATTTAAGGAATTTGATCAATTTTGCTTTAATATGTTGTTTTTTTTTGTCTTACATATTGCAAGATGTCTCACGTTGCATCTGAGTCAGAAGATACTACAGGAAAATCGCTGTCTAGTGCTGGAGCTACCAAGCTAAGTGTATCTGCTATAATTTTTGGTATCTGTTTCTCCAGCTGTTGTTTGTATTGCATGTCATGACAAACTTATTAATGCAGATAAAATTTCCTTTAGTACTGTTACATTACCTGTTGCTGTTCCGTCAACATCTAATTTTCAGAGTGTTCCTGATAAACATATGAGATTTTATTTTTTAAATCCATTAAGAAGGCTATGTCTGTTATTTCTCCTTCTAGTTTACATAAAAGTCTTTTAAAACTTCTCTTTTTCAGATGAATTTTTAAATGAACATCATCATTCTGATACTGATAAATCTTTGTATTTGTTCAAGATGGAATTTATTCGTTCTTTATTTAAAGAAGTATTAATTGCATTAGAAATAGAGGATTCTGGTCCTCTTGTTACTAAATCTAAACGTTTAAATAAGGTTTTTAAATCTCCTGTAGTTATTCCAGAAGTGTTTAATCTCCCTGATGCTATTTCTGAAGTAATTTCCAGGGAATGGAATAATTTGGGTAATTCTTTTACTCCTTCTAAACGTTTAAGCAATTATATCCTGTGCCATCTGACAGATTAGAGTTTTTTTGGGACAAAATCCCTAAGGTTATGGGGCTGTCTCTACTCCTGCTAAATGTACTACTGTTCCTACGGCAGATAGTATTTTATTTAAGGAAAATTGAATCCTTTCTAAGAAAAGCTTACTTATGTTCAGGTAATCTTCTTAGACCTGCTATATTTTTAGCGGATGTTGCTGCAGCTTCAACTTTTTGGTTAGAAGCTTTACCGCAACAAGTAACAGATCATAATTTTATAGCATTATTATTATTCTATAACATGCTAATAATTTTATTGGTGATACCATCTTTTGATATCATTAGAGTTGATGTCAGGTATATGTCTCCAGCTATTTTAGCTAGAAAAGCTTTATGGATTAAACTTGGAATGCTGATATGTCTTCTAAGTCAACTTTGCTTTCCCTTTCTTTCCAGGGTATTAAATTATTATCTCAATTGTTTCTGGAAGGAAGGGAACTTTTTTACCAAAGGATAAAAAATCTAAGGTAAATTTAGGTCTAATAGTCTTTTTCGTTCCTTTCCTCACAACAAGGAACAAAAGACCTGATCCTTCATCCTCAGGAGCGGTATCAGTTTGGAAACTATTTCCAGTTTGGAATATATTCAGCCTTATAGAAATCTATAGCCAGCTCCTAAGTACCCATGAAGGTGCGGCCCTTATTCCAGCTCAGCTGGTATGGGGCAGATTACGTTTTCTTCAAAGAAATTTGGATCAATTCCGTTCTCAATCTCTGGTTTCAGAACATTGTTTCAGAAAGGTACAGAATTGGCTTCAAGTTAAGGCCTCCTGCTAAGAGATTCTTTTCTTTCCCGTGTCCCAGTTAACACAGCAAAAGCTCAGCATTTCTGAAATGTGTTTCAGATCTAGAGTTGGTTGGAGTAATTATGCCAGTTCCAGTTCTGGAACAGGGGCTGGGGTTTTATTTTATCTCTTCATTGTACCAAAGAAGGTCAATTCCTTCAGACCAGTTCCGGATCTATCAATATTGAATCGTTATGTAAGGATACCATCATTCAAGATGGTTACTGTAGGACTATCCTGCTTTTTGTTTAGCAAGGGAATTATATGTCTACAATAGATTTACAGGATGTGTATCTGCATATTCCGATTCATCCAGATCACTTTTAGTGTCTGAGATTCTCTTTTTAGACAAGCATTACCAGTTTTTTGGCTCTTCCGTTTGGCCTAGCCTCAGTTCCAAGAATTTTTTTTTTCAAAGGTTCTCGGTGCCCTTCTTTCTGTAATCAGAGAACAGGGTTTTGGTATTTCCTTATTTGGACGATATCTTGGTATTTGCTCAGTCTTCTCATTTTCGAAGAATCTCATACGAATCGACTTGTGTTGTTTCTTCAAGTTCATGGTTGGAGGTTCAATTTACCAATCAGTTCATTGATTCCTCAGACAAGGGTAACCTTTTTAGGTTTCTAGATAGATTCAGTGTCTATGACTCTGTCCTTGTCAGACAAGAGAAGTTTAACATTGATATCAGCTTGTCAAAACCTTCAGTCACAATCATTCCCTTTGGTAGCCTTATGCATGGAAATTTTAGGTCTTAGGACTGCCGCATCAGATGCGATCTCCTTTGCTCGTTTTCACATGCGACCTCTTCAGCTCTGTATGCTGAACCAATGGTGCAGGGATTACTCAAAGATATCTCAATTAATATCTTTAAACCGATTATACGACACTCTCTGACATGGTGGACAGATCACCATCGTTTAGTTCAGGGGGCTTCTTGTTCTTCCAACCTGGACTATAATCTCAACAGATGCAAGTCTTACAGGGTGGGGAGCTGTGTGGGGGTATCTGACGGCACAAGGGGTTTGGGAATCTCAGGAGGTGAGATTTCCGATCAATATTTTGGAACTCCGTGCAATTTTCAGAGCTTTCTAGTCTTGGCCTCTTCTGAAGAGAGAGTTGTTCATTTGTTTTCAGATAGACAATGTCACAACTGTGGCATACATCAATCATCAAGGAGGGACTCACAGTCCTCTGGTTATGAAAGAAGTATCTCGAATTTTGGTTTGGGCGGAATCCAGCTCCTGTCTAATCTCTGCGGTTCATATCCCAGGTATGGACAATTATAAAGCGGATTATCTCAGTCGCCAAACGTTGCACATGGGCGAATGGTCTCTTCACCCAGAGGTATTTCCTCAGATTGTTCAATGTGGGAACTCCCAGAAATAGATCTGATGGCTTCTCATCTAAACAAGAAACTTCCCTGGTATCTGTCCGGATCCCGGGATCCTCGGGCGGAGGCAGTGGATGCATTATTTTCTTCCTTACAAGTGTCATCCTGCCTATATCTTTCCG
Source organism: Bombina bombina (assembly GCF_027579735.1). Lineage (NCBI taxonomy): Eukaryota > Metazoa > Chordata > Amphibia > Anura > Bombinatoridae > Bombina > Bombina bombina. Next base: position 648,149,380 of record NC_069501.1, read on the forward strand.
CCTCTAGTTCTTCTTCCAAGGGTATTCTCCAATATTCTAAGGAAATGCTCGTTTGTCCTGCTGGTAGCTCCAGCATGGCCTCGCAGGTTTTGGTATGCGGATCTTGTCCGGATGGCCTCTTGCCAGCTGTGGACTCTTCCGTTAAGACCAGTCTTTCTGTCTCAAAACCTTAATTTTAAGGTATGGAGTTTGAACGCTTGATTCTTGGTCAAAGAGGTTTCTCTGACTCTGTGATTGATACTATGTGACAGGCTCGTAAATTTGTATCTAGAGAGATATATTATAGAGTCTGGAAGACTTATATTTCTTAGTGTCTTTCTCATCTTTTTTCTTGGCATTTTTTTTGAATACCGAGAATTTTACAGTTTCTTCAGGATGGTTTAGATAAAGGTTTGTCCGCAAGTTCCTTGAAAGACAAATCTCTGCTCTTTCTGTTCTTTTTCACAGAAGGTTTGCTAATCTTCCTGATATTTATTGTTTTGTACAAGCTTTGGTTCGTATAAAACCTGTCTTTAAGTCAATTTCTCCTCCTTGGAGTTTGAATTTGGTTCTGGGGGCTCTTCAAGCTCCTCCTTTTGAACCCATGCATTCTTTGGTCGTTATATTACTTTCTTGGAAAGTTTTGTTTCTTTTGGCCATCTCTTCTGCCAGAAGAGTCTCTGAATTATCTACTCTTTTTTGTGAGTCTCCTTTTCTGATTTTGCATCAGGATAAGGCGGTGCTGCGAACTTCTTTTGAATTTTTTACCTAAGGTTGTGAATTCTAACAACATTAGTAGGGAAATTGTGGCTCCTTCATTATGTCCTGATCCTATGAATTCTAAGGAGAAATCATTGCATTCTTTGGATGCTGTTAGAGCTTTGTAATATTATGTTGAAGCTTCTAAGTCTTTCCGAAAGACTTCTAGTCTATTTGTCATCTTTTCCGGTTCTAGAAAAGGCCAGAAAGCTTCTGCTATTTCTTTGGCATCTTGGTTGAAATCTTTATTTCATCATGCCTATGTTGAGTCGGGTAACACTCCGCCTCAAAGGATTACAGCTCATTCTACTAGGTCAGTTTCTGCTTCCTGGGCGTTTAGGAATGAAGCTTCGGTTGATCAGATTTGCAAAGCAGCAACTTGGTCCTCTTTGCATAATTTTACTAAATTCTACCATTTTGATGTGTTTTCTTCTTTTGAAGCAGTTTTTGGTAGAAACGTACTTCAGGCAGTATTTTCAGTTTGAATCTTCTGCTTATGTTTTTTCATTAAAATTTTATTCTGGGTGTGGATTATTTTCAGCAGGAATTGGCTGTCTTTATTTTATCCCTCCCTCTCTAGTGACTCTTGCGTGGAAAGATCCACATCTTGGGTAATCATTATCCCATACGTCACTAGCTCATGGACTCTTGCTAATTACATGAAAGAAAACATAATTTATGTAAGAACTTACCTGATAAATTCATTTCTTTCATATTAGCAAGAGTCCATGAGGCCCGCCCTTTTTTGTGGTGGTTTTGATTTTTTTGTATAAAGCACAATTATTCCAATTCCTTATTTTATATGCTTTCACACTTTTTTCTTATCACCCCACTTCTTGGCTATTCGTTAAACTGAATTGTGGGTGTGGTGAGGGGTGTATTTATAGGCATTTTAAGGTTTGGGAAACTTTGCCCCTCCTGGTAGGAATGTATATCCCATACGTCACTAGCTCATGGACTCTTGCTAATATGAAAGAAATTAATTTATCAGGTAAGTTCTTACATAAATTATGTTGTCTAACCCCTGGGGATAATACTATCATGCCTTCAGTTTTATACAATGAGCAGTGCTAATACCAGGGTAACGAACAGTGGCAGCCGCAGACTGCCAGGTAATGTGCTTGCCAACCCCAGGACCCCATACTAGAATGTAGTGCATGTGTCTATATGTATCCATAACTGTGTGTGTGTATCTGTATGTATAAGTTTATGCTATGTAGTGTGTGTGTGTCTGCATGTATAAGTGTATGTTATGTAGTGTGTGTGTATCTGCATGTATAAGTGTATGCTATGTAGTGTGTGTGTATCTGCCTGTATAAACGTATGCTATGTAATGTGTGTGTGCATCTGCATGTATAAGTGTATGCTATGTAGTGTGTGTGTATCTGCATGTATAAGTGTATGCTATGTAGTGTGTGTGTATTTGCCTGTATAAGTGTATGCTATGTAATGTGTGTGTGCATCTGCATGTATAAGTGTATGCTATGTAGTGTGTGTGTATCTTCATGTGTAAGTGTATGCTCTGTAGTGTGTGTATCTTCATGTGTAAGTGTATGCTATGTAGTGTGTGTGTATCTTCATGTGTAAGTGTATGCTATGTAGTGTGTGTATCTTCATGTGTAAGTGTATGCTATGTAGTGTGTGTGTATCTGCATGTATAAGTGTATGCTATGTAGTGTGTGTGTATCTGCATGTGTAAGTGTATGCTATGTAGTGTGTGTGTATCTGCAAGTATAAGTGTATGCTATGTAGTGTGTGTGTGTATCTGCATGTATAAGTGTATGCTATGTAGTGTGTGTGTATCTGCATGTATAAGTGTATGCTATGTAGTGTGTGTGTATCTGCATGTATAAGTGTATACTATGTAGTGTGTGTGTATCTGCATGTGTAAGTGTATGATATGTAGTGTGTGTGTGTATCTGCATGTGTAAGTGTATGCTATGTAGTGTGTGTGTATCTGCATGTGTAAGTGTATGCTATGTAGTGTGTGTGTATATCTGCATGTATAAGTGTATGCTATGTAGTGTGTGTGTATCTGCATGTATAAGTGTATGCTATGTAGTGTGTGTGTATCTGCATGTGTAAGTGTATGCTATGTAGTGTGTGTGTATCTGCATGTATAAGTGTATGCTATGTAGTGTGTGTGTATCTGCATGTATAAGTGTATGCTATGTAGTGTGTGTGTATCTGCATGTGTAAGTGTATGCTATGTAGTGTGTGTGTATCTGAATGTGTAAGTGTATGCTATGTAGTGTGCTACTGTGCATTTTTGCTGACTTTAAAGGCCAGAATCTAGGATATTAATGGGGAATGCAGAGAGCAGTTTTAAAGAATTTATTATTAAATGTCCAATTAAGATAAAAATATTTAGCAATGTCTTTGCAAAGGATAATTAAATACATATCTCACATAGCCATACCAGTGGTTTGAGCTTGTGTTTGATTTGCTGCCTAAGTGTATTAAAATCTAGGACTTTATTTAGAATTTTATTTATATTACTTTGGTCTTATGATTTTTTAAGCCCCGCCCACCACAATTCAATTTTTTGCCGCGGGGGGGGGGGGGGGTGTCCCTCTTTTGAATTTTGAAATGTTGGGAGGTATGCCATAGGAAGCTATTACTTCTGTCATTTATCAGTAAAATTTTACAATATATATACATGTGATTTAGTATTATTCAGTTACTGAGTTGTGGTGATCATGGTAACACTATCTATAGTAATTGATGTTCATACCTGCAGCTCCCACCAGATGCCATTTGCATTTTGTTGGAGGTAGTCACTGTTCTTCATACCAGCACATCTACAGAGGTTAAAGCACTAGCTCACTGGTTTTCAAACCTCCTCAGGCCTTCCTAACAGTCACATTTTGAGCACAGGTTAAATAATCAGCTGATTAGTAAACATGGTTATTTTACTTGCTCTCATTTAAGGTAATCCAGAAAACCTGGACCATTTGGGGAGGCCGGAGGACAGATTTGAAAACCAGTGCACTAGCTATACTGTCATGTGCTAGCTTTGAAATAAAGATATTAGATAACTAATATTTACATGTCAGTGATTACTGAAGCTCAGCAGGATCAGTCTGCAACTCTAGTAAAGTGACCAGCAGTTATGAGGGCTTTGTGTTGTCAGTTGGTTTTGTGACATAACTGCTGCATCACATTAGCCACTCCCCTAAGGCTGTCACCATGACAACCAGGCATCACATTATACCATGACTATCAGTTTAGCTTGTTATGTTATTAATGTAGCTTTAACATAAGATGTTTAATTATGCATAGTAAAACAACTTTGTAATATACTCATTATTTATTTTGCCCCTTTTCATGTAATTTAGCTCTGGAAATTGTACATTGAGTTGGAACTGCATCCTGCTGACTTTTCAGAGCTAACTCAGCATCAAATATTTTCCCAATTGGCTTTAATAGATAACAACTGCAAAACAATTTACTTTATACTAACTTAATGGCAATGATTATGTTGTCTGCTGACTCAAACTTATTTGGCCCCTCCAAATAAGGCGAGTGTTGGGTGCAGTTTTTCTATTCAAAACCAATTGCAGTAAACAGGATTTAATTTTGTTAAACAAATGGTTACACTTGGTTGATATGTTATTCTGTAGGACGGTAACAGAAATGTCTTGTAATTACAAGGTGTTTACTGTCCCTTTAAGTTCTAACAAAACTCCCATTATAAATCCTGTGTTTCCAATGCTTATATGTTGGGAATAGATTATTAAAATGATATGAACTGCTTTGGTCTGGTAATATCTACAGAGCTATTGCTGAGCCTCAGGATCATGTCATGTGATTACCTCTGGGGTTACCAGCCATACTAATTAGCATATGAAATTGTGCAGTGTAGCTAGGAAACTACAGGTGCTAGGTCTGTCATTACTTAATAGTAGATTTCTCACATTTAGAAGCCTTTATGTCTGTATCAATTTTATATTAATTATAGTTGATCTGAACCATACAAATAGGGTGTCCAGAATTTTAGTAGGCTGTCCAGTACATTCTGTACAAAACTTAAAGACCCCTGTCAGCTAAATGTAAAGGGCCTTCTAGGCCTTTATGCATTAGAAATAAAGTTACATTGTGCATTTTCTATTATATGTGTTACAGGCAACCATGGGGGTGTTCAATTATTGCTGGGTGTTTACTTCTAGCAGCCAAGGGGGTCACATCACTACTACGTACATGTGTTACTGGCAACCAAGGGGTGAAAAATATATCAAGGGTGGGGCCTAAGGTTGAGATTTTGTGGGGACATTGTGTAAACCCATCTACGTCCCGTACCCAGTCACCTATAGGTCGTCCTGTATTTTTATGGAGCACAGCTGGCAACCCTACACATTACTAACCCTACCTAGGTATGCTCTCATGGAAATGAGCTTTGTTTAATAAGGGACACCAATAGAAAAATGTAAATTTGTTATTAAAAGCAAAGTGTATATATTTTATAATCATACCCTGTAAATGAAGTGAGAACATTTATGTTTTACTTCCATGGTCTGCTTATAGTGTGCTGATATGAGGAAAAATAGTTTCACAGTTGGAAATGCAGCATGGCAAAGAGGAGCAATATTTAAAGGGACTGCCCCCATTGGAAATATCCTTTCAATATATCTTTTATCAGACATATTGTCAGCAAACACCACTTTTATATTTATTTCTTCTATATAGGTAAGACGAGTCCACGGATTCATCCTTTACTTGTGGGATATTATCCTTCCCTACAGGAAGTGGCAAAGAGCACCACAGCAGAGCTGTCTATATAGCTCCTCCCTTAGCTCCACCCCCCAGTCATTCTCTTTGTCTACTCTAAGTACTAGGAAGGGTAAAGTGAAAGAGGTGATAAAATATTAGTTTTTATTTCTTCAATCAAGAGTTTGTTATTTTTAATTAGTACCGGTTTGTACTATTTACTCTCAGGCAGCAATTGGATGAAGACTGCTGCCTGGAGGATGATGATCTTAGCATTTGTAACTAAGGTCCATTTGCTGTTACCACAGAGGCTGAGGAGTACAGGAAACTTCAGTGAGAGGAACGGTTTTCATGCTATGCAGCAATGAGGTATGTTCAGTCATATTTTTTTCTGGAGAGACTGTGTATTTCAGAAAGGCTGACATTATACCCAGGAGGGTAACGGTAAGCAGTAATCCTAGAGCTAAAAGAAGGGCATTACTTAGCTTGCATATGGGGCCAATTACATATATGGTGAGAAGATATGGACTAGCGCCTACTCTGTTCCCTATAGGCTTGAGGGGGGGTGATACCTAGTAGCCACCAATAGGAATTGACAAAAAATGAGAAACCCCCAAACGCCTACAATGGAGGCAAAGGGATGCTAAGGTGATGACAGTATGTAAGATATAAAAACTAATTTAATAACTTGCACATTATATTACAAAAAATCGAGTGAGTACAATTCATGGATCCATGAGAAAATGTTATACAATAAAAAACATATACAGTGTATAAAAATTCAGTAGGTATATATAAAAACAGTAATAAAAACAATGAGTAATGATAAGACAATAAATTCTAAACCATGGTAAAGTGAAAATAGGAGATCAAATCACATAAGTCACAGGCTCCAAAAAAAGAGATATTGAAGAGATAATTAAGTCCAAATAAACAAAAGTTCCAATGGTGATGGGTCAGGGACTGGAATGGGAAATATGAAAAAAGTCCTAATTTAAATTCCTGTGTGGTGGTATCAATCCGTTGATTCAAAAAGTGATCGGTGCAACAATAAAGATTGGTTATGAAAAAATGGTGATAACAGAAAAAAGAACAAAAGTAGTCACCCAGATCCTTTTGGATCAAACAGTGTTCAACGGATATCCAGAAGCGTTGCTGTGTTCATATATATGAGGGATGAAGAGATGTGGGGCCCACCAAAGTGAACCTAATGATCAAATGTCCATGTAAACCAAAAAGGAGAAACGGTATCCACCTAAAAATGCGTTTCGGCCTTAATCTAGGCCTTTATCAAGACTCAGTCAGAGTCTTGGTAAGCTCTATTCCATTTATGCACTACTAATCTGGAGTTATCTGCACTATATTTGTTTTTTCACATTTTTAGGTGGATACCGTTTCTCCTTTTTGGTTTACATGGACATTTGATCATTAGGTTCACTTTGGTGGGCCCCACATCTCTTCATCCCTCATATATATGAACACAGCAACGCTTCTGGATATCCGTTGAACACTGTTTGATCCAATGGGATCTGGGTGACTACTTTCTTATTATTCTTTACACCATTTTTGATATCTTTTGGAATTTTTTGAATGTCAGAGGGATGTGAGGAGAGTATTGCCTATTTGAATGCAGTGATCTCCTTCTACGGGGTCTATTTCATAGGTTCTCTGTTATCGGTCGTAGAGATTCATCTCTTACCTCCCTTTTCAGATCGACGATATACTCTTATATATACCATTACCTCTGCTGATTCTCGTTTCAGTACTGGTTTGGCTTTCTACAAACATGTAGATGAGTGTCCTGGGGTAAGTAAATCTTATTTCTTCTGTTATGTGTGATCAGTCCACGGGTCATCATTACTTCTGGGATATAACTCCTCCCCAACAGGAAATGCAAGAGGATTCACCCAGCAGAGCTGCATATAGCTCCTCCCCTCTACGTCAGTCCCAGTCATTCTCTTGCACCCAACGACTAGATAGGATGTGTGAGAGGACTATGGTGATTATACTTAGTTTTTATGACTTCAATCAAAAGTTTGTTATTTTAAAATAGCACCGGAGCGTGTTATTACTTCTCTGGCAGAGTTTGAGGAAGAATCTGTCAGAGTTTTTTACTATGATTTTAACCGGAGTAGTTAAGATCATATTGCTGTTCTCGGCCATCTGAGGGAGGTAAAGGCTTCAGATCAGGGGACAGCGGGCAGATGAATCTGCATTGAGGTATGTAGCAGTTTTTATTTTCTGAATGGAATTGATGAAAAAATCCTGCCATACCGTTAAAATGACATGTATGTATACACTTCAGTATTCTGGGGATGGTATTTCACCGGAACTACTCTGTTAAAGGTCACTAATCCTTTTTAATAACTATTTATCATGTTAAACGTTTTTGCTGGAATGTAGAATCGTTTACATTGCTGAGGTACTGTGTGAATAAATATTTGGGCATTATTTTCCACTTGGCAGTTTTTTTTGCTTTAATTGTGACAGTTTCGTTTCTCTTCACTGCTGTGTGGGAGAGGGAGGGGCCGTTTTTGGCGCTCTTTGCTACGCATCAAAAAATACCAGTCAGTTACTTTTATATTTCCTGCATGATCCGGTTCATCTCTGATAGATCTCAGGGGTCCTCAAACTTCTTTGAAGGGAGGTAAATTCTCTCAGCAGAGCTGTGAGAATTCTTATAGTGACTGTGAATAAAAACGTTGCTTTGTATTTTTTATGTCAAATTTAATTATTGTTATTTTACTAATGGGAACAAACCTTTGCTAAAAGTTTTGTTGTTTTAAAATTTGATGCTATAACTGTTTTTTTCAGTTCATTATTTCAACTGTCATTTAATCGTTAGTACCTCTTTGAGGCACAGTACGTTTTTTGCTAAAAAAGATTATAACCAAGTTGTAAGTTTTTTGCTAGTGTGTTAAACATGTCTGACTCAGAGGAAGATATCTGTGTCATTTGTTCCAATGCCAAGGTGGAGCCCAATAGAAATTTATGTACTAACTGTATTGATGCTACTTTAAATAAAAGTCAATCTGTACAATGTGAACAAATTTCACCAAACAGCGAGGGGAGAGTTATGCCGACTAACTCGCCTCACGCGGCAGTACCTGCATCTCCCGCCCGGGAGGTGCGTGATTTTTTGGCGCCTAGTACATCTGGGCGGCCATTACAGATAACATTACAAGATATGGCTACTGTTATGACTGAAGTTTTGTCTAAATTACCAGAACTAAGAGGCAAGCGTGATCACTCTGGGGTGAGAACAGAGTGCGCTGACAATGCTAGGGCCATGTCTGATACTGCGTCACAGCTCGCAGAGCATGAGGACGGAGAGCTTCATTCTGTGGGTGACGGTTCTGATCCAAACAGATTGGACTCAGATATTTCAAATTTTAAATTTAAATTGGAGAACCTCCGTGTATTACTAGGGGAGGTCTTAGCAGCTCTCAACGATTGTAACACCGTTGCAATACCAGAGAAACTGTGTAGGTTGGATAAATACTTTGCGGTACCGGCGAGTACTGACGTTTTTCCTATACCTAAGAGACTAACTGAAATTGTTACTAAGGAGTGGGATAGACCCGGTGTGCCGTTCTCACCCCCTCCAATATTTAGAAAGATGTTTCCAATAGACGCCACCACTCGGGACTTATGGCAAACGGTCCCCAAGGTGGAGGGAGCAGTTTCTACTTTAGCTAAGCGTACCACTATCCCGGTGGAGGATAGCTGTGCTTTCTCAGATCCAATGGATAAAAAATTAGAGGGTTACCTTAAGAAAATGTTTGTTCAACAAGGTTTTATATTACAACCCCTTGCATGTATCGCGCCGATTACGGCTGCGGCAGCATTTTGGATTGAGTCGCTTGAAGAGAACCTTAGTTCATCTACGCTAGACGACATTACGGACAGGCTTAGAGTCCTTAAACTAGCTAATTCCTTCATTTCGGAGGCCGTAGTACATTTAACCAAACTTACGGCTAAGAACTCAGGATTCGCCATACAGGCACGTAGGGCGCTGTGGCTAAAATCCTGGTCAGCTGATGTTACTTCTAAGTCCAAATTACTTAATATACCTTTCAAGGGGCAGTCTTTATTTGGGCCCGGTTTGAAAGAAATTATCGCTGACATTACAGGAGGTAAGGGCCACGCCCTACCTCAAGACAAAGCCAAAGCTAAGGCTAGACAGTCTAATTTTCGTCCCTTTCGGAACTTCAAAACAGGAGCAGCATCAACCTCCACTGCACCAAAACAGGAAGGAGCTGTTGCTCGTTACAGGCAAGGCTGGAAGCCTAACCAGTCCTGGAACAAGAGCAAGCAGGCCAGGAAACCTGCTGCTGCCCCAAAGACAGCATGAACCGAGAGCCCCCGATCCGGGACCGGATCTAGTGGGGGGCAGACTCTCTCTCTTCGCCCAGGCCTGGGCAAGAGATGTTCAGGATCCCTGGGCACTAGAGATCATATCTCAGGGATACCTTCTAGACTTCAAATTATCTCCCCCAAGAGGGAGATTTCATCTGTCAAGGTTGTCAACAAACCAGATAAAGAAAGAAGCGTTTCTACGCTGCGTACAAGATCTGTTAATAATGGGAGTGATCCATCCGGTTCCGCGGTCGGAACAAGGACAAGGGTTCTACTCAAACCTGTTTGTGGTTCCCAAAAAAGAGGGAACTTTCAGGCCAATCTTAGATTTAAAGATTCTAAACAAATTCCTAAGAGTTCCATCGTTCAAAATGGAAACTATTCGGACAATCTTACCCATGATCCAAGAGGGTCAGTACATGACCACAGTGGATTTAAAGGATGCTTACCTTCACATACCGATCCACAAAGATCATCACCGGTATCTAAGGTTTGCCTTCTTAGACAGGCACTACCAGTTTGTAGCTCTTCCATTCGGATTGGCTACGGCTCCAAGAATCTTCACAAAGGTTCTGGGTGCCCTTCTGGCGGTACTAAGACCGCGAGGGATTTCGGTAGCTCCATACCTAGACGACATTCTAATACAAGCTTCAAGCTTTCAAACTGCCAAGTCTCATACAGAGTTAGTTCTGGCATTTCTAAGGTCGCATGGATGGAAAGTGAACGAAAAGAAGAGTTCTCTTTTTCCTCTCACAAGAGTTCCATTCTTGGGGACTCTTATAGATTCTGTAGAAATGAAGATTTACCTGACAGAGGACAGGTTAACAAAGCTTCAAAATGCATGCCGTGTCCTTCATTCCATTCAACACCCGTCAGTAGCTCAATGCATGGAGGTGATCGGCTTAATGGTAGCGGCAATGGACATAGTACCTTTTGCACGCCTACACCTCAGACCTCTGCAATTGTGCATGCTAAGTCAGTGGAATGGGGATTACTCAGATTTGTCCCCTACTCTGAATCTGAATCAAGAGACCAGAAATTCTCTTCTATGGTGGCTTCATCGGCCACACCTGTCCAGGGGGATGCCATTCAGCAGGCCAGACTGGACAATTGTAACAACAGACGCCAGCCTACTAGGTTGGGGCGCTGTCTGGAATTCTCTGAAGGCTCAGGGACTATGGAATCAGGAGGAGAGTCTCCTTCCAATAAACATTCTGGAATTGAGGGCAGTTCTCAATGCCCTTCTAGCTTGGCCCCAATTAACAACTCGGGGGTTCATCAGGTTTCAGTCGGACAACATCACGACTGTAGCTTACATCAACCATCAGGGAGGGACAAGAAGCTCCCTAGCAATGGTGGAAGTATCAAAGATAATTCGCTGGGCAGAGTCTCACTCTTGCCACCTGTCAGCAATCCACATCCCGGGAGTGGAGAACTGGGAGGCGGATTTCTTGAGTCGCCAGACTTTTCATCCGGGGGAGTGGGAACTTCATCCGGAGGTCTTTGCCCAAATACTTCGACGTTGGGGCAAACCAGAGATAGATCTCATGGCGTCTCGCCAGAACGCCAAACTTCCTCGCTACGGGTCCAGATCCAGGGATCCGGGAGCGGTTCTGATAGATGCTTTGACAGCACCTTGGAACTTCGGGATGGCTTATGTGTTTCCACCCTTTCCACTGCTTCCTCGATTGATTGCCAAAATCAAGCAGGAGAGAGCATCAGTGATTCTAATAGCGCCTGCATGGCCACGCAGGACTTGGTATGCAGATCTAGTGGACATGTCATCCTGTCCGCCTTGGTCTCTACCTCTAAGACAGGACCTTCTGATACAGGGTCCATTCAAACATCAAAATCTAACTTCTCTGAAGCTGACTGCTTGGAAATTGAACGTTTGATTTTATCAAAACGTGGTTTTTCTGAGTCGGTTATTGATACCCTGATACAGGCTAGGAAGCCTGTTACCAGAAAGATTTACCATAAAATATGGCGTAAATACCTATACTGGTGCGAATCCAAACATTACTCCTGGAGTAAGGTTAGGATCTCTAGGATATTGTCTTTTCTACAAGAAGGGTTAGAAAAGGGTTTATCAGCTAGTTCATTAAAGGGACAGATTTCAGCTCTGTCCATCTTGTTACACAGGCGTCTGTCAGAAAATCCAGACGTCCAGGCTTTTTGTCAGGCTTTGGCTAGGATCAAGCCTGTGTTTAAAGCTGTTGCTCCGCCATGGAGTTTAAACTTAGTTCTTAACGTTTTACAGGGTGTTCCATTTGAACCCCTTCATTCCATTGATATAAAATTGTTATCTTGGAAAGTTCTGTTTTTAATGGCTATTTCCTCGGCTCGAAGAGTCTCTGAGTTATCAGCCTTACATTGTGATTCTCCTTATCTGATTTTTCACTCAGACAAGGTAGTTCTGCGTACTAAACCTGGGTTCTTACCTAAGGTGGTCACTAACAGGAATATCAATCAAGAGATTGTTGTTCCATCCTTGTGTCCAAATCCTTCTTCAAAGAAGGAACGTCTTCTACACAATCTGGATGTAGTTCGTGCCCTCAAGTTCTACTTGCAGGCAACTAAAGATTTTCGCCAAACTTCTTCCCTGTTTGTCGTTTATTCTGGACAGAGGAGAGGTCAAAAAGCTTCTGCTACCTCTCTCTCTTTTTGGCTTCGTAGCATAATACGTTTAGCCTATGAGACTGCTGGTCAGCAGCCTCCTGAAAGAATTACAGCTCACTCCACTAGAGCTGTGGCTTCCACTTGGGCCTTTAAGAATGAGGCCTCTGTTGAACAGATTTGCAAGGCTGCAACTTGGTCTTCGCTTCATACTTTTTCCAAATTTTACAAATTTGACACTTTTGCTTCTTCGGAGGCTATTTTTGGGAGAAAGGTTCTTCAGGCAGTGGTTCCTTCTATATAATGAGCCTGCCTATCCCTCCCGTCATCCGTGTACTTTTGCTTTGGTATTGGTATCCCAGAAGTAATGATGACCCGTGGACTGATCACACATAACAGAAGAAAACATAATTTATGCTTACCTGATAAATTCCTTTCTTCTGTTGTGTGATCAGTCCACGGCCCGCCCTGTTTTAAGGCAGGTAAATATCTTTTAAATTATACTCCAGTCACCACTTCACCCTTGGTTACTCCTTTCTCGTTGATTCTTGGTCGAATGACTGGGACTGACGTAGAGGGGAGGAGCTATATGCAGCTCTGCTGGGTGAATCCTCTTGCATTTCCTGTTGGGGAGGAGTTATATCCCAGAAGTAATGATGACCCGTGGACTGATCACACAACAGAAGAAAGGAATTTATCAGGTAAGCATAAATTATGTTTTTCTGTGACACTCTAAGCTATGGTTGGGCACTTTGTTTATAAAGTTCTAAATATATGTATTCAAACATTTATTTGCCTTGACTCAGAATGTTCAACTTTCCTTATTTTTCAGACAATCAGTTTCATATTTGGGATAATGCATTTGAATTAATCATTTTTTTCTTACCTTCAAAAATTTGACTCTTTTTTCCTGTGGGCTGTTAGGCTCGCGGGGGCTGAAAATGCTTCATTTTATTGCATCATTCTTGGCGCGGACTTTTTTGGCGCAAAAATTATTTTCCGTTTCCGGCGTCATACGTGTCGCCGGAAGTTGCGTCATTTTTTTGACGTTATTTTGCGCCAAAAGTGTCGGCATTCCGGATGTGGTGTCATTTTTGGCGCCAAGAGCATTTTAGGCGCCAAATAATGTGGGCGTCTGATTTGGCGCTAAAAAATATGGGCGTCGCTTTTGTCTCCACATTATTTTAGTCTCATTTTTCATTGCTTCTGGTTGCTAGAAGCTTGTTCTTTGGCATTTTTTCCCATTCCTGAAACTGTCATTTAAGGAATTTGATCAATTTTGCTTTAATATGTTGTTTTTTTTGTCTTACATATTGCAAGATGTCTCACGTTGCATCTGAGTCAGAAGATACTACAGGAAAATCGCTGTCTAGTGCTGGAGCTACCAAGCTAAGTGTATCTGCTATAATTTTTGGTATCTGTTTCTCCAGCTGTTGTTTGTATTGCATGTCATGACAAACTTATTAATGCAGATAAAATTTCCTTTAGTACTGTTACATTACCTGTTGCTGTTCCGTCAACATCTAATTTTCAGAGTGTTCCTGATAAACATATGAGATTTTATTTTTTAAATCCATTAAGAAGGCTATGTCTGTTATTTCTCCTTCTAGTTTACATAAAAGTCTTTTAAAACTTCTCTTTTTCAGATGAATTTTTAAATGAACATCATCATTCTGATACTGATAAATCTTTGTATTTGTTCAAGATGGAATTTATTCGTTCTTTATTTAAAGAAGTATTAATTGCATTAGAAATAGAGGATTCTGGTCCTCTTGTTACTAAATCTAAACGTTTAAATAAGGTTTTTAAATCTCCTGTAGTTATTCCAGAAGTGTTTAATCTCCCTGACGCTATTTCTGAAGTAATTTCCAGGGAATGGAATAATTTGGGTAATTCTTTTACTCCTTCTAAACGTTTAAGCAATTATATCCTGTGCCATCTGACAGATTAGAGTTTTTTTGGGACAAAATCCCTAAGGTTATGGGGCTGTCTCTACTCCTGCTAAATGTACTACTGTTCCTACGGCAGATAGTATTTTATTTAAGGAAAATTGAATCCTTTCTAAGAAAAGCTTACTTATGTTCAGGTAATCTTCTTAGACCTGCTATATTTTTAGCGGATGTTGCTGCAGCTTCAACTTTTTGGTTAGAAGCTTTACCGCAACAAGTAACAGATCATAATTTTATAGCATTATTATTATTCTATAACATGCTAATAATTTTATTGGTGATACCATCTTTTGATATCATTAGAGTTGATGTCAGGTATATGTCTCCAGCTATTTTAGCTAGAAAAGCTTTATGGATTAAACTTGGAATGCTGATATGTCTTCTAAGTCAACTTTGCTTTCCCTTTCTTTCCAGGGTATTAAATTATTATCTCAATTGTTTCTGGAAGGAAGGGAACTTTTTTACCAAAGGATAAAAAATCTAAGGTAAATTTAGGTCTAATAGTCTTTTTCGTTCCTTTCCTCACAACAAGGAACAAAAGACCTGATCCTTCATCCTCAGGAGCGGTATCAGTTTGGAAACTATTTCCAGTTTGGAATATATTCAGCCTTATAGAAATCTATAGCCAGCTCCTAAGTACCCATGAAGGTGCGGCCCTTATTCCAGCTCAGCTGGTATGGGGCAGATTACGTTTTCTTCAAAGAAATTTGGATCAATTCCGTTCTCAATCTCTGGTTTCAGAACATTGTTTCAGAAAGGTACAGAATTGGCTTCAAGTTAAGGCCTCCTGCTAAGAGATTTTTTTCTTTCCCGTGTCCCAGTTAACACAGCAAAAGCTCAGCATTTCTGAAATGTGTTTCAGATCTAGAGTTGGTTGGAGTAATTATGCCAGTTCCAGTTCTGGAACAGGGGCTGGGGTTTTATTTTATCTCTTCATTGTACCAAAGAAGGTCAATTCCTTCAGACCAGTTCCGGATCTATCAATATTGAATCGTTATGTAAGGATACCATCATTCAAGATGGTTACTGTAGGACTATCCTGCTTTTTGTTTAGCAAGGGCATTATATGTCTACAATAGATTTACAGGATGTGTATCTGCATATTCCGATTCATCCAGATCACTTTTAGTGTCTGAGATTCTCTTTTTAGACAAGCATTACCAGTTTTTTGGCTCTTCCGTTTGGCCTAGCCTCAGTTCCAAGAATTTTTTTTTTCAAAGGTTCTCGGTGCCCTTCTTTCTGTAATCAGAGAACAGGGTTTTGGTATTTCCTTATTTGGACGATATCTTGGTATTTGCTCAGTCTTCTCATTTTCGAAGAATCTCATACGAATCGACTTGTGTTGTTTCTTCAAGTTCATGGTTGGAGGTTCAATTTACCAATCAGTTCATTGATTCCTCAGACAAGGGTAACCTTTTTAGGTTTCTAGATAGATTCAGTGTCTATGACTCTGTCCTTGTCAGACAAGAGAAGTTTAACATTGATATCAGCTTGTCAAAACCTTCAGTCACAATCATTCCCTTTGGTAGCCTTATGCATGGAAATTTTAGGTCTTAGGACTGCCGCATCAGATGCGATCTCCTTTGCTCGTTTTCACATGCGACCTCTTCAGCTCTGTATGCTGAACCAATGGTGCAGGGATTACTCAAAGATATCTCAATTAATATCTTTAAACCGATTATACGACACTCTCTGACATGGTGGACAGATCACCATCGTTTAGTTCAGGGGGCTTCTTGTTCTTCCAACCTGGACTATAATCTCAACAGATGCAAGTCTTACAGGGTGGGGAGCTGTGTGGGGGTATCTGACGGCACAAGGGGTTTGGGAATCTCAGGAGGTGAGATTTCCGATCAATATTTTGGAACTCCGTGCAATTTTCAGAGCTTTCTAGTCTTGGCCTCTTCTGAAGAGAGAGTTGTTCATTTGTTTTCAGATAGACAATGTCACAACTGTGGCATACATCAATCATCAAGGAGGGACTCACAGTCCTCTGGTTATGAAAGAAGTATCTCGAATTTTGGTTTGGGCGGAATCCAGCTCCTGTCTAATCTCTGCGGTTCATATCCCAGGTATGGACAATTATAAAGCGGATTATCTCAGTCGCCAAACGTTGCACCTGGGTGAA
This sequence comes from Bombina bombina, assembly GCF_027579735.1. Classification (NCBI taxonomy): domain Eukaryota; kingdom Metazoa; phylum Chordata; class Amphibia; order Anura; family Bombinatoridae; genus Bombina; species Bombina bombina. Next base: position 648,165,877 of record NC_069501.1, read on the forward strand.
TGGTCTCTTCACCCAGAGGTATTTCCTCAGATTGTTCAATGTGGGAACTCCCAGAAATAGATCTGATGGCTTCTCATCTAAACAAGAAACTTCCCTGGTATCTGTCCGGATCCCGGGATCCTCGGGCGGAGGCAGTGGATGCATTATTTTCTTCCTTACAAGTGTCATCCTGCCTATATCTTTCCGCCTCTAGTTCTTCTTCCAAGGGTATTCTCCAATATTCTAAGGAAATGCTCGTTTGTCCTGCTGGTAGCTCCAGCATGGCCTCGCAGGTTTTGGTATGCGGATCTTGTCCGGATGGCCTCTTGCCAGCTGTGGACTCTTCCGTTAAGACCAGTCTTTCTGTCTCAAAACCTTAATTTTAAGGTATGGAGTTTGAACGCTTGATTCTTGGTCAAAGAGGTTTCTCTGACTCTGTGATTGATACTATGTGACAGGCTCGTAAATTTGTATCTAGAGAGATATATTATAGAGTCTGGAAGACTTATATTTCTTAGTGTCTTTCTCATCTTTTTTCTTGGCATTTTTTTTGAATACCGAGAATTTTACAGTTTCTTCAGGATGGTTTAGATAAAGGTTTGTCCGCAAGTTCCTTGAAAGACAAATCTCTGCTCTTTCTGTTCTTTTTCACAGAAGGTTTGCTAATCTTCCTGATATTTATTGTTTTGTACAAGCTTTGGTTCGTATAAAACCTGTCTTTAAGTCAATTTCTCCTCCTTGGAGTTTGAATTTGGTTCTGGGGGCTCTTCAAGCTCCTCCTTTTGAACCCATGCATTCTTTGGTCGTTATATTACTTTCTTGGAAAGTTTTGTTTCTTTTGGCCATCTCTTCTGCCAGAAGAGTCTCTGAATTATCTACTCTTTTTTGTGAGTCTCCTTTTCTGATTTTGCATCAGGATAAGGCGGTGCTGCGAACTTCTTTTGAATTTTTTACCTAAGGTTGTGAATTCTAACAACATTAGTAGGGAAATTGTGGTTCCTTCATTATGTCCTGATCCTATGAATTCTAAGGAGAAATCATTGCATTCTTTGGATGCTGTTAGAGCTTTGTAATATTATGTTGAAGCTTCTAAGTCTTTCCGAAAGACTTCTAGTCTATTTGTCATCTTTTCCGGTTCTAGAAAAGGTCAGAAAGCTTCTGCTATTTCTTTGGCATCTTGGTTGAAATCTTTATTTCATCATGCCTATGTTGAGTCGGGTAACACTCCGCCTCAAAGGATTACAGCTCATTCTACTAGGTCAGTTTCTGCTTCCTGGGCGTTTAGGAATGAAGCTTCGGTTGATCAGATTTGCAAAGCAGCAACTTGGTCCTCTTTGCATAATTTTACTAAATTCTACCATTTTGATGTGTTTTCTTCTTTTGAAGCAGTTTTTGGTAGAAACGTACTTCAGGCAGTATTTTCAGTTTGAATCTTCTGCTTATGTTTTTTCATTAAAATTTTATTCTGGGTGTGGATTATTTTCAGCAGGAATTGGCTGTCTTTATTTTATCCCTCCCTCTCTAGTGACTCTTGCGTGGAAAGATCCACATCTTGGGTAATCATTATCCCATACGTCACTAGCTCATGGACTCTTGCTAATTACATGAAAGAAAACATAATTTATGTAAGAACTTACCTGATAAATTCATTTCTTTCATATTAGCAAGAGTCCATGAGGCCCGCCCTTTTTTGTGGTGGTTTTGATTTTTTTGTATAAAGCACAATTATTCCAATTCCTTATTTTATATGCTTTCGCACTTTTTTCTTATCACCCCACTTCTTGGCTATTCGTTAAACTGAATTGTGGGTGTGGTGAGGGGTGTATTTATAGGCATTTTAAGGTTTGGGAAACTTTGCCCCTCCTGGTAGGAATGTATATCCCATACGTCACTAGCTCATGGACTCTTGCTAATATGAAAGAAATTAATTTATCAGGTAAGTTCTTACATAAATTATGTTGTCTAACCCCTGGGGATAATACTATCATGCCTTCAGTTTTATACAATGAGCAGTGCTAATACCAGGGTAACGAACAGTGGCAGCCGCAGACTGCCAGGTAATGTGCTTGCCAACCCCAGGACCCCATACTAGAATGTAGTGCATGTGTCTATATGTATCCATAACTGTGTGTGTGTATCTGTATGTATAAGTTTATGCTATGTAGTGTGTGTGTGTCTGCATGTATAAGTGTATGTTATGTAGTGTGTGTGTATCTGCATGTATAAGTGTATGCTATGTAGTGTGTGTGTATCTGCCTGTATAAACGTATGCTATGTAATGTGTGTGTGCATCTGCATGTATAAGTGTATGCTATGTAGTGTGTGTGTATCTGCATGTATAAGTGTATGCTATGTAGTGTGTGTGTATCTGCCTGTATAAGTGTATGCTATGTAATGTGTGTGTGCATCTGCATGTATAAGTGTATGCTATGTAGTGTGTGTGTATCTTCATGTGTAAGTGTATGCTATGTAGTGTGTGTATCTTCATGTGTAAGTGTATGCTATGTAGTGTGTGTGTATCTTCATGTGTAAGTGTATGCTATGTAGTGTGTGTATCTTCATGTGTAAGTGTATGCTATGTAGTGTGTGTGTATCTGCATGTATAAGTGTATGCTATGTAGTGTGTGTGTATCTGCATGTGTAAGTGTATGCTATGTAGTGTGTGTGTATCTGCATGTATAAGTGTATGCTATGTAGTGTGTGTGTATCTGCATGTATAAGTGTATGCTATGTAGTGTGTGTGTATCTGCATGTATAAGTGTATGCTATGTAGTGTGTGTGTATCTGCATGTATAAGTGTATACTATGTAGTGTGTGTGTATCTGCATGTGTAAGTGTATGCTATGTAGTGTGTGTGTGTATCTGCATGTGTAAGTGTATGCTATGTAGTGTGTGTGTATCTGCATGTGTAAGTGTATGCTATGTAGTGTGTGTGTATATCTGCATGTATAAGTGTATGCTATGTAGTGTGTGTGTATCTGCATGTATAAGTGTATGCTATGTAGTGTGTGTGTATCTGCATGTGTAAGTGTATGCTATGTAGTGTGTGTGTATCTGCATGTATAAGTGTATGCTATGTAGTGTGTGTGTATCTGCATGTATAAGTGTATGCTATGTAGTGTGTGTGTATCTGCATGTGTAAGTGTATGCTATGTAGTGTGTGTGTATCTGAATGTGTAAGTGTATGCTATGTAGTGTGCTACTGTGCATTTTTGCTGACTTTAAAGGCCAGAATCTAGGATATTAATGGGGAATGCAGAGAGCAGTTTTAAAGAATTTATTATTAAATGTCCAATTAAGATAAAAATATTTAACAATGTCTTTGCAAAGGATAATTAAATACATATCTCACATAGCCATACCAGTGGTTTGAGCTTGTGTTTGATTTGCTGCCTAAGTGTATTAAAATCTAGGACTTTATTTAGAATTTTATTTATATTACTTTGGTCTTATGATTTTTTAAGCCCCGCCCACCACAATTCAATTTTTTGCTGCGGGGGGGGGGGTGTCCCTCTTTTGAATTTTGAAATGTTGGGAGGTATGCCATAGGAAGCTACAAATTTTAAGCTATTACTTCTGTCATTTATCAGTAAAATTTTACAATATATATACATGTGATTTAGTATTATTCAGTTACTGAGTTGTGGTGATCATGGTAACACTATCTATAGTAATTGATGTTCATACCTGCAGCTCCCACCAGATGCCATTTGCATTTTGTTGGAGGTAGTCACTGTTCTTCATACCAGCACATCTACAGAGGTTAAAGCACTAGCTCACTGGTTTTCAAACCTCCTCAGGCCTTCCTAACAGTCACATTTTGAGCACAGGTTAAATAATCAGATGATTAGTAAACATGGTTATTTTACTTGCTCTCATTTAAGGTAATCCAGAAAACCTGGACCATTTGGGGAGGCCTGAGGACAGATTTGAAAACCAGTGCACTAGCTATACTGTCATGTGCTAGCTTTGAAATAAAGATATTAGATAACTAATATTTACATGTCAGTGATTACTGAAGCTCAGCAGGATCAGTCTGCAACTCTAGTAAAGTGACCAGCAGTTATGAGGGCTTTGTGTTGTCAGTTGGTTTTGTGACATAACTGCTGCATCACATTAGCCACTCCCCTAAGGCTGTCACCATGACAACCAGGCATCACATTATACCATGACTATCAGTTTAGCTTGTTATGTTATTAATGTAGCTTTAACATAAGATGTTTAATTATGCATAGTAAAACAACTTTGTAATATACTCATTATTTATTTTGCCCCTTTTCATGTAATTTAGTTCTGGAAATTGTACATTGAGTTGGAACTGCATCCTGCTGACTTTTCAGAGCTAACTCAGCATCAAATATTTTCCCAATTGGCTTTAATAGATAACAACTGCAAAACAATTTACTTTATACTAACTTAATGGCAATGATTATGTTGTCTGCTGACTCAAACTTATTTGGCCCCTCCAAATAAGGCGAGTGTTGGGTGCAGTTTTTCTATTCAAAACCAATTGCAGTAAACAGGATTTAATTTTGTTAAACAAATGGTTACACTTGGTTGATATGTTATTCTGTAGGACGGTAACAGAAATGTCTTGTAATTACAAGGTGTTTACTGTCCCTTTAAGTTCTAACAAAACTCCCATTATAAATCCTGTGTTTCCAATGCTTATATGTTGGGAATAGATTATTAAAATGATATGAACTGCTTTGGTCTGGTAATATCTACAGAGCTATTGCTGAGCCTCAGGATCATGTCATGTGATTACCTCTGGGGTTACCAGCCATACTAATTAGCATATGAAATTGTGCAGTGTAGCTAGGAAACTACAGGTGCTAGGTCTGTCATTACTTAATAGTAGATTTCTCACATTTAGAAGCCTTTATGTCTGTATCAATTTTATATTAATTATAGTTGATCTGAACCATACAAATAGGGTGTCCAGAATTTTAGTAGGCTGTCCAGTACATTCTGTACAAAACTTAAAGACCCCTGTCAGCTAAATGTAAAGGGCCTTCTAGGCCTTTATGCATTAGAAATAAAGTTACATTGTGCATTTTCTATTATATGTGTTACAGGCAACCATGGGGGTGTTCAATTATTGCTGGGTGTTTACTTCTAGCAGCCAAGGGGGTCACATCACTACTACGTACATGTATTACTGGCAACCAAGGGGTGAAAAATATATCAAGGGTGGGGCCTAAGGTTGAGATTTTGTGGGGACATTGTGTAAACCCATCTACGTCCCGTACCCAGTCACCTATAGGTCGTCCTGTATTTTTATGGAGCACAGCTGGCAACCCTACACATTACTAACCCTACCTAGGTATGCTCTCATGGAAATGAGCTTTGTTTAATAAGGGACACCAATAGAAAAATGTAAATTTGTTATTAAAAGCAAAGTGTATATATTTTATAATCATACCCTGTAAATGAAGTGAGAACATTTATGTTTTACTTCCATGGTCTGCTTATAGTGTGCTGATATGAGGAAAAATAGTTTCACAGTTGGAAATGCAGCATGGCAAAGAGGAGCAATATTTAAAGGGACTGCCCCCATTGGAAATATCCTTTCAATATATCTTTTATCAGACATATTGTCAGCAAACACCACTTTTATATTTATTTCTTCTATATAGGTAAGACGAGTCCACGGATTCATCCTTTACTTGTGGGATATTATCCTTCCCTACAGGAAGTGGCAAAGAGCACCACAGCAGAGCTGTCTATATAGCTCCTCCCTTAGCTCCACCCCCCAGTCATTCTCTTTGTCTACTCTAAGTACTAGGAAGGGTAAAGTGAAAGAGGTGATAAAATATTAGTTTTTATTTCTTCAATCAAGAGTTTGTTATTTTTAAATAGTACCGGTTTGTACTATTTACTCTCAGGCAGCAATTGGATGAAGACTGCTGCCTGGAGGATGATGATCTTAGCATTTGTAAATAAGGTCCATTTGCTGTTACCACAGAGGCTGAGGAGTACAGGAAACTTCAGTGAGAGGAACGGTTTTCATGCTATGCAGCAATGAGGTATGTTCAGTCATATTTTTTTCTGGAGAGACTGTGTATTTCAGAAAGGCTGACATTATACCCAGGAGGGTAAGGGTAAGCAGTAATCCTAGAGCTAAAAGAAGGGCATTACTTAGCTTGCATATGGGGCCAATTACATATATGGTGAGAAGATATGGACTAGCGCCTACTCTGTTCCCTATAGGCTTGAGGGGGGGTGATACCTAGTAGCCACCAATAGGAATTGACAAAAAATGAGAAACCCCCAAACGCCTATAATGGAGGCAAAGGGATGCTAAGGTGATGACAGTATGTAAGATATAAAAACTAATTTAATAACTTGCACATTATATTACAAAAAATCGAGTGAGTACAATTCATGGATCCATGAGAAAATGTTATACAATAAAAAACATATACAGTGTATAAAAATTCAGTAGGTATATATAAAAACAGTAATAAAAACAATGAGTAATGATAAGACAATAAATTCTAAACCATGGTAAAGTGAAAATAGGAGATCAAATCACATAAGTCACAGGCTCCAAAAAAAGAGATATTGAAGAGATAATTAAGTCCAAATAAACAAAAGTTCCAATGGTGATGGGTCAGGGACTGGAATGGGAAATATGAAAAAAGTCCTAATTTAAATTCCTGTGTGGTGGTATCAATCCGTTGATTCAAAAAGTGATCGGTGCAACAATAAAGATTGGTTATGAAAAAATGGTGATAACAGAAAAAAGAACAAAAGTAGTCACCCAGATCCTATTGGATCAAACAGTGTTCAACGGATATCCAGAAGCGTTGCTGTGTTCATATATATGAGGGATGAAGAGATGTGGGGCCCACCAAAGTGAACCTAATGATCAAATGTCCATGTAAACCAAAAAGGAGAAACGGTATCCACCTAAAAATGCGTTTCGGACTTAATCTAGGCCTTTATCAAGACTCAGTCAGAGTCTTGATAAAGGCCTAGATTAAGGCCGAAACGCGTAGACTGATTTTTGGTAAGCTCTATTCCATTTATGCACTACTAATCTGGAGTTATCTGCACTATATTTGTTTTTTCACATTTTTAGGTGGATACCGTTTCTCCTTTTTGGTTTACATGGACATTTGATCATTAGGTTCACTTTGGTGGGCCCCACATCTCTTCATCCCTCATATATATGAACACAGCAACGCTTCTGGATATCCGTTGAACACTGTTTGATCCAATGGGATCTGGGTGACTACTTTCTTATTATTCTTTACACCATTTTTGATATCTTTTGGAATTTTTTGAATATTTTTATTGTTATTTCTGATTGATTGACATTTACACTTTCACACTTCACATTTTACATATTTTTTCATATTTTTGATAATTTTGTTCTTTTTTCTGTTATCACCATTTTTTCATAACCAATCTTTATTGTTGCACCGATCACTTTTTTAATCACCGGATTGATACCACCACCCAGGAATTTAAATTAGGACTTTTTTCATATTTCCCATTCCAGTCCCTGACCCATCACCATTGGAACTTTTGTTTATTTGGACTTAATTATCTCTTCATTATCTCTTTTTTTGGAGCCTGTGACTTATGTGATTTGATCTCCTATTTTCACTTTACCATGGTTTAGAATTTATTGTCTTATCATTACTCATTGTTTTTATTACTGTTTTTATATATACCTACTGAATTTTTATACACTGTATATGTTTTTTATTGTATAACATTTTCTCATGGATCCATGAATTGTACTCACTCGATTTTTTGTAATATAATGTGCAAGTTATTAAATTAGTTTTTATATCTTACATACTGTCATCACCTTAGCATCCCTTTGCCTCCATTGGTAGGTGCTTGGGGGTTTCTAATTTTTTGTCATTTTTTGCCAATTACATATATGGTTGACACTGAATGACAAATGTTTGTGAGCAAACGTTTTTTGGATGGGAGTGCTTTAACGTTTTTGTGGGCAATAAACGTTTTGGGCAACTTTATTAGGGCACACATGGCTGAACTTTCGGGTCTTGGAACCCATATGGCTAGTTATAACCGCTCTGGTGCGGTTCTTTAAGGCTGAGGAAACATCGAGTGAGATGGGCGGGGCCTATTTTCGCGCCTCAGATGCGCAGTTAGTTTGTCAGCAAGCTCTAACTTCTGAGGGCCCTGGTGTATGTTTTGGGCCAAATCGAAGCTTTTACCCCACATTTTCGATCCCTGAGGGCAGGTAGCTGTGGCAAGGTGCTGAGGGGTCTTTTTCCGGATCTGGGCCTATTTTCGATCCGGTTTGGACATTAAGGGGTTAATTGTTAAAAAAAAAATTGGTGCAATCTTAACTACCTATAGTGGGTCTACATACAAAATTTTGAAAAATTTGGTGCATGTTTAGACTGTTTTGCAGAATGTGTATGCTTTTTTTCTCTTAAAGGCGCAGTACCGTTTTTTAAGATTGTTATTTTTTTCACTAAATAAAGTGTTTTCATGCTTGTTTGTAGTCATTACTAGCCTGTTCAACATGTCTGACATTGAGGAAAGTCAATGTTCAATATGTTTAGAAGCCATTGTGGAACCCCCACTTAGAATGTGTCCCTCATGCACTGAAAGGTCAATAAATTGTAAAGAACATATTTTAGCTACTAAAAGTATGTTGCAGGATGATTCTCAGTCAGAAGAGAATCAGGTTATGCCATCTAATTCTCCCCAAGTTTCACAACCATTAACGCCCGCACAAACGACGCCAAGTACTTCTAGGGCGTCTAATTCTTTCACCCTGCAAGATATGGCCGCAGTTATGAATACTACCCTCACAGAGGTTTTATCTAAGCTGCCTGGTTTGCAGAGGAAGCGCAGTAGGTCTGGTGTGAGAACAAACGCTGAGCCCTCTGACGCTTTCTTAGCTATATCCGATGTACCCTCACAATGTTCTGAAGTGAGGGATTTGCTGGCTGAGGGAGAGATTTCTGAAAATATGTTCCCTCAGACAGATTCAGATATGACGGCTTTTAAATTTAAACTAGAACACCTCCGCTTATTGCTCAGGGAGGTTTTAGCGACTCTGGATGATTGTGAACCTATTGTAGTTCCTGAGAAATTGTGTAAAATGGACAAATTCCTAGAGGTTCCTGCCTACACTGATGTTTATCTGGTCCCTAAGAGGATTATGGAAATTGTTACTAAGGAGTGGGATAGACCAGGTATTCTGTTTGCTCCCCCTCCTACTTTTAAGAAAATGTTTCCCATATCAGATGCCGTGCGGGACTTGTGGAGGGAGCTATTTCTACCCTGGCTAAGCGTACAACTATACCTATTGAGGACAGTTGTGCTTTCAAAGATCCTATGGATAAAAAATTAGAGGGTCTCCTGAAGAAAATATTTGTTCATCAAGGTTTTCTTCTCCAACCTATAGCGTGCATTGTTCCTGTAACTACTGCAGCGTCCTTTTGGTTCGAGGCTCTGGAAGAGGCTCTTCAGGTTGAGACTCCATTGGAGGATATTCTGGATAGAATTAGGGCTCTCAAGCTAGCTAATTCTTTCATTACAGATGCCGCTTTTCAATTGGCTAAATTAGCGGCAAAGAATTCAGGTTTTGCCATTTTAGCGCGCAGAGCGTTATGGCTTAAGTCCTGGTCTGCTGATGTGTCATCAAAAGCTAAGCTTTTAGCCATCCCTTTCAAGGGTAAGACCCTATTCGGGCCTGAACTGAAAGAGATCATTTCAGACATCACTGGAGGGAAAGGCCATGCCCTTCCTCAGGATAAGACGAATAAGATGAGGACCAAACAAAATAATTTTCGCTCCTTTCGAAACTTCAAAGGTGGTCCCTCTTCCCCTGCCGCAAAGCAAGAGGGGAATCTTGCTCAATCCAAGTCAGTCTGGAGACCTAACCAGACTTGGAACAAGGGTAAACAGGCCAAGAAGCCCTCTGCTGCCACCAAGACAGCATGAAGGGGTAGCCCCCAATCCGGGACCGGATCTAGTAGGGGGCAGACTTTCTCTCTTCGCTCAGGCGATATATAGAAGAAAACTAAATTTATGCTTACCTGATAAATTGATTTCTTCTATGGTAAGACGAGTCCACGGCCCGCCCTATAATTTTAAGACAGATTATATTTTTTTGATTTAAACTCAGTCACCTCTGCACCTTGTAGTTTCTCCTTTTTCTTCCTGTACCTTCGGTCGAATGACTGGGGGGTGGAGTTAAGGGGGGAGCTATATAGACAGCTCTGCTGTGGGTGCTCTCTTTGCCACTTCCTGTTAGGAAGGATAATATCCCACAAGTAAGGATGAAACCGTGGACTCGGTACATCGCAATTAAAGGGACAGTATACTATAAAATTGTTTCCCCCTCTCTTCTGCTCTTTCTGCTCTCTTTAGCTCTTTCCTATCTCTTTTTGTCTCCCCCCTCTCTTTTGCGCTCTCTCTCGCTCCACCTCTCTTTTGCTCTCTCTCTCCCCCTCTCTTTTGCACTCTCTCCCCCTCTCTTTTGCTCTCTCTCTCGCTCCACCTCTCTTTTGCTCCCTCTCCCCTCTCTTTTGCTCCCAATCCCCCCTCTCTTTTGCGCTCCCCCCTCTCTTTTGCGTTCTCTCTCTCTTTTGCGCTCTCTCTCTCCCCCCTCTTTTGCGCGCTCTCTCTCCCCCTCTCTTTTGCGCTCTCTCCCCCTCTTTTGTGCTCTCTCTCCCCCTCTTTTGCACTCTCTCTCCCCCTCTCTTTTGCGCTCCCTCTCCCCCCTTTCTTTTGCGCTCTCTCCCCCCCTCTCTTTTGCGCTCTCTCCCCCCTCTCTTTTGCTCTCTCTCTCATACCTCTCTTTTGCTCTCTCTCCATCCCTCTCTTTTGCTCTCTCTCTCCCCCTTCTCTTTTGCTTTCTCTCTCCCCCTTTCTTTTGCTCTGTTTCTCTCCCCTCTCTTTTGCTCTCCCTCCCCCCTCTCTTCTGCACTTCCCCCTCTCTTCTGCTCTTTCCCCTCTCTTTAGCTCTTTCCTATCTCTTTTTGTCTCTCCCCCTCTCTTTCTATTTCTCTCTTTCTCTGTCGCGCCGACCGCGCCCGGCCACGCCATGCCCCGACCACGCCCACTGTCCGCCTGGTCACACCCAGTTTCGTCACAAACAGCATGGATTGTCAGGTAAGGCCAGGTGTGTTTGTCCTCGTGCTGTCGCTACTGTTCATGACAGCATCGGACAAACACACTTGGCCTTTTATATAATAGGATATATGTATATATATATATATATATATATATATATATATATATATACAAGAAGGGCAATAGGTCCAGCACTAGTAGAAATAACCACAGTTCCTTTGCAGGTAGTAAAGTGCACGTCCGCCAGAGGGTCCTGTGTCACCTCTTACATATAAATCCCAAAGGTAAATAACAAGTGTCGCCAGCACTGTTTCTTTAAAAGTAGAAAATCTTTATTGGGGTGTCATCCATAATGAAACCCCAATAAAGATTTTCTACTTTTAAAGAAACAGTGCTGGCGCCACTTGTTATTTACCTTTGGGATTTATATATATACAGGGAGTGCAGAATTATTAGGCAAGTTGTATTTTTGAGGATTAATTTTATTATTGAACAACAACCATGTTCTCAATGAACCCAAAAAAACTAATTAATATCAAAGCTGAATAGTTTTGGAAATAGTTTTTAGTTTGTTTTTAGTTATAGCTATTTTAGGGGGATATCTGTGTGTGCAGGTGACTATTACTGTGCATAATTATTAGGCAACTTAACAAAAAACAAATATATACCCATTTCAATTATTTATTTTTACCAGTGAAACCAATATAACATCTCAACATTCACAAATATACATTTCTGACATTCAAAAACAAAACAAAAACAAATCAGTGACAATATAGCCACCTTTCTTTGCAAGGACACTCAAAAGCCTGCCATCCATGGATTCTGTCAGTGTTTTGATCTGTTCACCATCAACATTGCGTGCAGCAGCAACCACAGCCTCCCAGACACTGTTCAGAGAGGTGTACTGTTTTCCCTCCTTGTAAATCTCACATTTGATGATGGACCACAGGTTCTCAATGGGGTTCAGATCAGGAGAACAAGGAGGCCATGTCATTAGATTTTCTTATTTTATACCCTTTCTTGCCAGCCACGCTGTGGAGTACTTGGACGCATGTGATGGAGCATTGTCCTGCATGAAAATCATGTTTTTCTTGAAGGATGCAGACTTCTTCCTGTACCACTGCTTGAAGAAGGTGTCTTCCAGAAACTGGCAGTAGGACTGGGAGTTGAGCTTGACTCCATCCTCAACCCGAAAAGGCCCCACAAGCTTATCTTTGATGATACCAGCCCAAACCAGTACTCCACCTCCACCTTGCTGGCATCTGAGTCGGACTGGAGCTCTCTGCCCTTTACCAATCCAGCCACGGGCCCATCCATCTGGCCCATCAAGACTCACTCTCATTTCATCAGTCCATAAAACCTTAGAAAAATCAGTCTTGAGATATTTCTTGGCCCAGTCTTGACGTTTCAGCTTGTGTGTCTTGTTCAGTGGTGGTCGTCTTTCAGCCTTTCTTACCTTGGCCATGTCTCTGAGTATTGCACACCTTGTGCTTTTGGGCACTCCAGTGATGTTGCAGCTCTGAAATATGGCCAAACTGGTGGCAAGTGGCATCTTGGCAGCTGCACGCTTGACTTTTCTGAGTTCATGGGCAGTTATTTTGCGCCTTGGTTTTTCCACATGCTTCTTGCGACCCTGTTGACTATTTTGAATGAAACGCTTGATTGTTCGATGATCACGCTTCAGAAGCTTTGCAATTTTAAGAGTGCTGCATCCCTCTGCAAGATATCTCACTATTTTTGACTTTTCTGAGCCTGTCAAGTCCTTCTTTTGACCCATTTTGCCAAAGGAAAGGAAGTTGCCTAATAATTATGCACACCTGATATAGGGTGTTGATGTCATTAGACCACACCCCTTCTCATTACAGAGATGCACATCACCTAATATGCTTAATTGGTAGCAGGCTTTCGAGCCTATACAGCTTGGAGTAAGACAACATGCATAAAGAGGATGATGTGGTCAAAATACTCATTTGCCTAATAATTCTGCACACAGTGTATATATATATATATATATATATATATATTCGAATTGAAGAAGGGCACTCTCAGGATTTATTTAGAAGATAAATCTTTTCTTTATTTAGTAAAGACACTAATACATGGTCGACGTTTCGGCCCTCAGTTGGGCCTTCATCAGGACAAATATAATCTTGCAACTGCCTAGTGGCAGAGACTTCAGATCGAAATGGACGATTTCGATGTTTGGATCTCTTTTTTTCTATAACACCTGAGACCTCATATCTTTGAGCCCTTATAACTTTTTAATGCAATATTTTTCTTTAATATTTTTTATCAGATAGTATTATTATGAGTGTAACTGTACTTTTAAATGTTGATGTGTTTTGTGACTTCAGCAAAGTATAAGAAGGGAATTAAGCACATTTTATAATTGGAGTAAATTGGAAAATCGTTTAAAATCACCTGTAATGTTCTATCTGAATCCTGAAAAAACAAAAATGGGTTTCATATCCCTTTAGTAGGTTCAATAGGAAGTAACCTTTAATGTACTACAAACATTTAACAATAAATGCTCTCAAGAATTAGAACATTATCGCCTAGATTAAGAGTTTGGCGTTAGCCGTCAAAACCAGCGTTAGAGGCTCCTAACGCTGGTTTTTACCGCCCGCTGGTATTTGGAGTCAGTCAGGAAAGGGCCTAACGCTCACTTTGCAGCCGCGACTTTTCCATACCGCAGATCCCCCTACGCCATTTGCGTATCCTATCTTTTCAATGGGATCTTTCTAACGCCGGTATTTAGAGTCGGGGCTGAAGTGAGCGTTAGAAATCTAACGACAAAACTCCAGCCGCAGAAAAAAGTCAGGAGTTAAGAGCTTTCTGGGCTAACGCCGGTTCATAAAGCTCTTAACTACTGTGCTCTAAAGTACACTAACACCCATAAACTACCTATGTACCCCTAAACCGAGGCCCCCCCACATCGCCGCCACTCTAATAAAATTTTTTAACCCCTAATCTGCCGACAGCACACCGCCGCAACCTACGTTATCCCTATGTACCCCTAATCTGCTGCCCCTAACACCGCCGACCCCTATATTATATTTATTAACCCCTAATCTGCCGCCACCAACGTCGCTGCTACCTTACCTACAATTATTAACCCCTAATCTGCCGACCGGACCTCACCGCTACTATAATAAAGTTATTAACCCCTAATCCGCCTCACTCCCGCCTCACTAACCCTATAATAAATAGTATTAACCCCTAATCTGCCCTCCCTAACATCACCGACACCTAACTTCAAGTATTAACCCCTAATCTGCCGACCGGACCTCACCGCTACTATAATAAATGTATTAACCCCTAAAGCTAAGTCTAACACTAACACCCCCCTAAGTTAAATATAATTTAAATCTAACGAAATAAATTAACTTATTAAATAAATTATTCCTATTTAAAGCTAAATACTTACCTGTAAAATAAACCCTAATATAGCTACAATATAAATAATAATTATATTGTAGCTATTTTAGGATTTATATTTATTTTACAGGCAACTTTGTATTTATTTTAACCAGGTACAATAGCTATTAAATAGTTAAGAACTATTTAATAGCTACCTAGTTAAAATAAGTACAAAATTACCTGTAAAATAAATCCTAACCTAAGTTACAATTAAACCTAACACTACACTATCAATAAATTAATTAAATAAAATACCTACAATTAAATCTAACACTACACTATCAATAAATTAATTGCATACAAATCCCTGCAAATAAATACAATTAAATAAACTAACTAAAGTACAAAAAAATAAAAAAAGCTAAGTTACAACAAATAAAAAAATTAATTACAAACATAATAAAAATATTACAACAATTTTAAGCTAATTACACCTACTCTAAGCCCCCTAATAAAATAACAAAGCCCCACAAAATAAAAAAATGCCCTACCCTATTCTAAAATTAAAATAGAAAAGCTCTTTTACCTTACCAGCCCTTAAAAGGGCCTTTTGCGGGGCATGCCCCAAAGAAAACAGCTCTTTTGCCTGGAAAAAAAAACATACAATACCCCCCCCCCCAACATTATAACCCACCACCCACATACCCCTAATCTAACCCAAACCCCTCTTAAATAAACCTAACACTAAGCCCCTGAAGATCTTCCTACCTTATCTTCACCACGCCGGGTATCACCGATCGATCCAGGCTCCGATGTCTTGATCCAAGCCCAAGCGGGGGCTGAAGACGTCCATCCTCCTGCTGAAGTCTTGATCCAAGCCCAACCAGAGGCAGATTAGGGGTTAATAATTGTAGGTAGGTGGAGGCGACGTTGGGGGCGGCAGATTAGGGGTTAATAAATATAATATAGGGGTCGGCGGTGTTAGGGGCAGCAGATTAGGGGTACATAGGGATAACGTAGCTTGCGGCGGTGTACGGAGCGGCAGATTAGGGGTTAATTGTGTAATGCAGGGGTCAGCGATAGCGGGGGCGGCAGATTAGGGGTTTATAAGTGTAAGGTTAGGGGTGTTTAGACTCGGGGTTAGGTGCAGACTTAGGAAGTGTTTCCCCATAGGAAGCAATGGGGACGCGTTAGGAGCTGAACGCTGCTTTTTTGCAGGTGTTAGGTTTTTTTTCAGCTCAAAATGCCCCATTGTTTCCTATGGGGGAATCGTGCACGAGCACGTTTTTTAAGCTGGCCTCGTCCGTAAGCACCGCTGGTATTTAGAGTTGCAGTGTCGGTAAATTATGCTCTACGCTCCCTTTTTGGAGCCTAACGCAGCCATTCTGTGAACTCTAAATACCAGCGGTATTTAAAAGGTGCGGGGGGAAAAAACATGCGTAGCTAACGCACCCCTTTGGCCGCAGAACTCTAAATCTAGCCGTATATTTTTTATCAAGACATAAATAATTTACTAGACATGCAAAAAAAATCATACTTTATTATTTAGTTTGTAAACAAATAATGTAGTTCTCCTCTTTCTTTGGCAATTACTTTGATCTGACACCAGATATTTGATATTAAAGTGCAATTTAAAATATCTAAATAGCCGATTTCTAAATATTTATAGGGCAGTTTTTCAAGTCTTCAGTATACTGTTATTAAGCCTTCTTTACTAGGTGTGTTACAGTATGATGAGCTTGTTTTTTTACGTCATATATGAAATGTGAGGATTTTTAAGTTTACATTTATGCAGTGGGGGTTACATTTTCTAAGGGAGGCTTGTCTGTTTATCCAAGTAGTGGTCCTATTATAGATAGCTAGACCATTATGGCACTGACAAATGAGGCAAGTAGGCAACTTGGGAAATGGAGGCCTGCACTGAAATAAGCATAGACATAACTGCTAGGGTTTTTTGGGTGATCCAGTTGCTGCTATCATTAACAGATATTCTTTGTGTCGTTTTATATATAAATACACAAACATTTATTGCAAATATGTGCATGACATCTGACAATTTAATAGTTTTAGGTAGGAGCCCTTTTAATATGTCAAGGGCACTTGGAAATCAGACAAAATCTTGAATCTTATGATATATGGAAGCCTTATTAAAGGGACAATAAACACTTTGAGATGGTAATATAAAATGATAAATTATATATAATAAAACAACTCTGCAATATAGTTTCATTATTTATTTTGTCCTCTTTGCCTGTAATTCCATTCTGAAATTGTGAGCTTTTCAGTTCCTGTTAGAAATGGAAGTGCAGAACACTGTTAAATCCAGCACAGCCATTGGCTGCACACTCTAGTGACCTATTTATAACTTAATCTAATTGGCCACAGCAGAGAAGGTAACACAAGTTACAACATGGCAGCTCCCAGTGTTTTATAGACACTAAAACTTTACACTTATTTTGTCACTTTTTAAACAACTAATGAAACTTTAAAAAATACATCTACATGTTAGTCATGGACTAATCTTTTCTTTGAATGCATCATTCTATCTAGCATGTATTTAGTGTTTAATGTCCCTTTAAGCTCTAGTAGTTCTGTTTACATACAAACCCAGTACAAAAAGAGTGGTGTCTTTCAGGGGAATAATATATTGTAATACTACAAACTAAAGTGTTTTTTCACTATAGGCAGGTTGTTTCGCCCTTGTTGGGGCTCTTCAGTATGATGTAGGTTCTACGTTATTGGACTCAAGCATTGATTTAAGGTTTACGGCTATATGCCAGTTTTGCTGATGATTACATTAATTTTCTTAAGCACACTTACAAAGCATGAAATTAATGCTTGAGCAGAACAGCAGCACCAACCATAGACAGCCTGTTTGGCCCGTTTGGCTCATTCCTCCATTGTATTAATCTTAGCAAAAAACAAATATACTTATCTGTGCAAAATTGCAACACTTATAATTCAAAATCCATTTCAATATAATGGGCAGCCCTATAGCAATAGGTGGAATGCTTGAGGACATCAGCATCAACCATAATGACTTGAATGAGAGAGTCCCAAAGTAGCGAAACAGGCTGTCTATGGTTGATGCTGTGTTATTTAAGCCTCATGTATTTCACAGTTTGCTACACTACTGGTTTAAACTGACATTAGCATAAGGGGTGCCATATTAAAAATGCATTTTGAATTAGTAATACACTCCATGGTATAATTTGTATATTCTATACATTGTATATTTATTCATTGCTTAACTGATTAAATGGAGGATTTATCTCACTCTATTAACAACAATACATTTATTTGGTACTATGGGAGTCCCTGCTCTAAAGGATTTTGATGGTTGTAAGTGCAGACCCTGTTCTAAGGAGCTTACAATCTATGGTTTCTGTGTTATGCTCAAAGAGCTTACAATCTTGATTTAAGGAGAACTTACCTCTGGGTACTTACAGAGTAGAGAAATAAAACAAATCCCTGATGTAAGACTACACTCAGCATGTGACATAACGTGTCCCTCTGAAATCTTCAATCTTCCTTCCACTGTCATAGAGTATTCCAGTTTTCTTTATACTGCTTGCCAGATATGAATCAGTCTTGCACATCTTGTAAGGATTTTTCATCCAATGCAAGAAGATCAGAACATGACACATTGTACCTTATAATGCAGTATTTTTTTTTAGTTTCTAATCAGAGGTATAAAATACAGGACCATCCCATTACGTATCAAATCTTGTGCTTCACTAGGACTCTCTGCTTCAAAAATCCAACAGTAGTACATGTCCCACAGTGATTGTAGACATTCAAGTTTAGTGTCACATACATGGTAGTCCTTGTTCTTGGATGCTGCAGTTCTCAGATAAAATTGTAAACCAGATACAAGGTGCTTATAACCTAGTAGTATTATTGGTGTCCCTATGTCAAGGCATTGCATTGAGGATATAAGTGCAAATATATTAATCATATCATTGTATTCTCTTCACCAAGATCCTCAACATTATTACATTATACAGATATGTGCAGTGAGAGTGGATTTAAGCCATTGAATTTGATTTAATATCAGTTTATTAAAGTTATAGCAGTGTAATAATGCTTTATTGTTGGTGTTATGATTCAAGTTCTAGTGTCACAGTGATGATTTGTATATCGTATATCAAAAAGCCTTGAAAAATACAGAAAGCTTTAAACATACAGAACCAAATTAAAGTTAAAGATTTTTATGAAATGGGAAAGTAAAGGAAAAGCGCAACAGAAATGTGAGAGAAATTATCTGATCTCACTGCACATGTCTGTAGGCTCTTGGAGCAGGATCTGTATTCACAATCTAGTGTGGTAATGTGATGTCTTGCTCAAAGAGCTTACATACTTGTTAATCTCATAAAATCTTACCTTAGATACTTATAGTTTAGTAATATAAAAATCCCTGAAGGACATCTGCCATCAGTGCTTACACTGCAGGCCAGATGCGCATCAGTATGATCTGAATATATTTCAGATCACCAGTTGTCTTTTCTTCATCCGGGTCTAGCAGAAAAAACAGCTGCATAAGATGCTGCACCTTACAGTACAGTGTTTAAAGAGGGTCCCAGCACTAGTGAGTTTGCAACGTGAGAATATTTACTATCAGCGCATATACTGCTGGCCAGCTGTGCATAAATCTGATCTGAATTTCTCCAACATAGGTGTGTCCGGTCCACGGCGTCATCCTTACTTGTGGGATATTCTCTTCCCCAACAGGAAATGGCAAAGAGCCCAGCAAAGCTGGTCACATGATCCCTCCTAGGCTCCGCCTTCCCCAGTCATTCTCTTTGCCGTTGCACAGGCAACATCTCCACGGAGATGGCTAAGAGTTTTTTGGTGTTTAAATGTAGTTTTTATTCTTCAATCAAGAGTTTGTTATTTTAAAATAGTGCTGGTATGTACTATTTACTCTGAAACAGAAAGGAGATGAAGATTTCTGTTTGTAAGAGGAAAATGATTTTAGCAACCGTTACTAAAATCGATGGCTGTTTCCACACAGGACTGTTGAGATGAATTAACTTCAGTTGGGGGAAACAGTGAGCAGACTTTTGCTGCTTGAGGTATGACACATTTCTAACAAGACTTGGTAATGCTGGAAGCTGTCATTTTCCCTATGGGATCCGGTAAGCCATTTTCTTAATTTTTAATATAAGAATAAAGGGCTTCACAAGGGCTTTAAAGACTGGTAGACATTTTTCTGGGCTAAAACGATTACTTTATAAGCATATTTAATGGTTTATAACTTTGGAGAGTTATTTTAATCTTGGGAATTCTGTTAAAAAAAAGGCAGGCACTGTATTGGACACCTTTTTCACTGGGGGCCTTTTCTAGTCATAGGCAGAGCCTCATTTTCGCGCCACTAATGCACAGTTGTTTTTGAGAAGCAAGGCATGCAGATGCATGTGTGAGGAGCTCAGATCCACTGAAAAAGCTTATTGAAGGCGTCTTTTGGTATCGTATTCCCCTCTGGGCTTGGTTGGGTCTCAGCAAAGCAGATACCAGGGACTGTATAGGGGTTAAATGTAAAAACGGCTCCGGTTCCGTTATTTTAAGGGTTAAAGCTTTCAAATTTGGTGTGCAATACTTTTAAGGCTTTAAGACACTGTGGTGAAAATTTGGTGAATTTTTAACAATTCCTTCATACTTTTTCGCATATTCAGTAATAAAGTGTGTTCAGTTTAAAATTTAAAGAGACAGTAACGGTTTTATTTTAAAACGTTTTTTGTGCTTTGTTATCAAGTTTATGCCTATTAACATGTCTGAACTAGCAGATAGACGATGTTCTGTATGTTCGGAAGCCAAGGTTCCTCTCCATTTAAATATATGTGATGAATGTGCCAAACAAAGTAGGGACAATGATGCCACTGATAATAATGTTGCCCAAACTGATTCCTTAAGTGAGGGGAGTAAGCATGGTACTGCATCATCTCCTTCCATGTCTACACCAGTCTTGCCCACTCAGGAGGTCCCTAGTGCATCTAGTGCGCCAATCCTCCTTACTATGCAACAATTAACGGCTGTAATGGATAATTCTATTAAAAACATTTTAGCCAAAATGCCCACTTATCAGCAAAAGCGTGACTGCTCTGTTTTAGATACTGAAGAGCATGAGGACGCTGATGATAATGGTTCTGACATGCCCTTACACCAGTCTGAAGGGGCCAGGGAGGTTTTGTCTGAGGGAGAAATTTCAGATTCAGGAAAAATTTCTCAACAAGCTGAACCTGACGTTATTACATTCAAATTTAAATTGGAACATCTCCGCGCTCTGCTTAAGGATGTGTTATCTACTCTGGATGATTGTGACAATTTGGTCATTCCAGAGAAATTATGTAAGATGGACAAGTTCCTAGAGGTCCCGGTGCCCCCCGAAGCTTTTCCTATACCCAAGCGGGTGGCGGACATTGTAAATAAAGAATGGGAAAGGCCCGGCATACCTTTTGTCCCTCCCCCTATATTTAAGAAATGATTTCCTATGGTCGACCCCAGGAAGGACTTATGGCAGACAGTCCCCAAGGTCGAGGGGGCGGTTTCTACTCTAAACAAACGCACCACTATCCCTATAGAAGATAGTTGTGCTTTCAAAGATCCTATGGATAAAAAATTAGAGGGTTTGCTTAAAAAGATGTTTGTTCAGCAAGGTTACCTTCTACAACCAATTTCATGCATTGTTCCTGTCACTACAGCAGCGTGTTTCTGGTTCGAAGAACTAGAAAAGTCGCTCAATAAAGCATCTTCTTATGAGGAAGTTATGGACAGAGTTCAAGCACTTAAATTGGCTAACTCTTTTACCTTAGACGCCACTTTGCAATTAGCTAGATTAGCGGCGAAAAATTCAGGTTTTGCTATTGTGGCGCGCAGAGGGCTTTGGCTAAAGTCTTGGTCAGCGGATGTGTCCTCCAAGAACAAATTGCTTAACATCCCTTTCAAGGGGAAAACGCTGTTTGGCCCTGACTTGAAAGAGATTATTTCAGACATCACTGGGGGAAAGGGCCACGCCCTTCCTCAGGATAGGTCTTTTAAGGCTAAAAATAAAACAAATTTTCGTCCCTTTCGCAGAAACGGACCAGCCTCAAACTCTACATCCTCTAAGCAAGAGGGTAATTCTTCTCAAACCAAGCCAGCCTGGAGACCGATGCAAGGCTGGAACAAAGGTAAGCAGGCCAAGAAGCCTGCTACCGCTACCAAGACAGCATGATTTGCTGGCCCCCGATCCGGGACCGGATCTGGTGGGGGGCAGACTCTCTCTCTTCGCTCAGGCTTGGGCAAGAGATGTTCAGGATCCTTGGGCGCTAGAAATAGTTTCTCAAGGTTATCTCCTGGAATTCAAGGAACTACCCCCAAGGGGAAGGTTCCACAGGTCTCAATTGTCTTCAGACCAAATAAAAAGACAGGCATTCTTACATTGTGTAGAAGACCTGTTAAAAATGGGAGTGATTCATCCTGTTCCATTAGGAGAACAAGGGATGGGGTTTTACTCCAATCTGTTCATAGTTCCCAAAAAAGAGGGAACATTCAGGCCAATTTTGGATCTCAAGATCCTAAACAAATTTCTCAGGGTTCCATCGTTCAAAATGGAAACCATTCGGACAATTCTTCCTACCATCCAGGAAGGTCAATTCATGACCACGGTGGATTTAAAGGATGCGTATCTACATATTCCTATCCACAAGGAACATCATCGGTTCCTAAGATTCGCCTTTCTGGACAGGCATTACCAGTTTGTGGCACTTCCATTCGGATTAGCCACTGCTCCAAGAATTTTCACAAAGGTACTAGGGTCCCTTCTAGCGGTGCTAAGGCCAAGGGGCATTGCAGTAGTACCTTACTTGGACGACATTCTAATTCAAGCGTCGCCTCTGCCACAAGCAAAGGCTCATACGGACATTGTCCTAGCCTTTCTCAGATCTCACGGGTGGAAAGTGAACGTAGAAAAAAGTTTTCTATTCCCGTCAACAAGAGTTCCCTTCTTGGGAACAATAATAGATTCCTTAGAAATGAAGATTTTTCTGACAGAGGCCAGAAAATCAAAACTTCTAAGCTCTTGTCAAGTACTTCATTCTGTTCTTCTTCCTTCCATAGCGCAGTGCATGGAAGTAATAGGTTTGATGGTTGCGGCAATGGACATAGTTCCTTTTGCGCGGATTCATCTAAGACCATTACAACTGTGCATGCTCAGACAGTGGAATGGGGATTATACAGACTTGTCCCCGACGATCCAAGTAGATCAGAGGACCAGAGATTCACTCCGTTGGTGGCTGACCCTGGACAACCTGTCTCAAGGGATGAGCTTCCGCAGACCAGAGTGGGTCTTTGTCACGACCGACGCCAGTCTGGTGGGCTGGGGCGCGGTCTGGAACTCCCTGAAAGCTCAGGGTCTATGGTCTCGGGAAGAATCTCTTCTCCCGATAAACATTCTGGAACTGAGAGCGATATTCAATGCTCTCAAGGCTTGGCCTCAACTAGCAAAGGCCAAATTCATAAGGTTTCAATCAGACAAGATGACGACTGTTGCATATATCAACCATCAGGGGGGAACAAGGAGTTCCCTGGCGATGGAAGAAGTGACCAAAGTAATTCAATGGGCGGAGATTCACTCCTGCCACTTGTCTGCAATCCACATCCCAGGAGTGGAAAATTGGGAAGCGGATTTTCTGAGTCGTCAGACATTTCATCCGGGGGAGTGGGAACTCCATCCGGAAATCTTTGCCCACATAACTCAATTATGGGGCATTCCAGACATGGATCTGATGGCGTCTCGTCAGAACTTCAAGGTTCCTTGCTACGGGTCCAGATCCAGGGATCCCAAGGCGACTCTAGTAGATGCACTAGTAGCACCTTGGACCTTCAACCTAGCCTATGTATTCCCACCGTTTCCTCTCATTCCCAGGCTGGTAGCCAGGATCAATCAGGAGAGGGCTTCGGTGATCTTGATAGCTCCTGCGTGGCCACGCAGAACTTGGTATGCAGACCTGGTGAATATGTCATCGGCTCCACCATGGAAGCTACCTTTGAGACGGGACCTTCTTGTTCAAGGTCCGTTCGAACATCCGAATCTGGCCTCACTCCAACTGACTGCTTGGAGATTGAACGCTTGATTTTTTCAAAGCGTGGGTTCTCAGATTCTGTCATTGATACTCTTATTCAGGCTAGAAAGCCTGTAACTAGAAAAATTTACCATAAAGTATGGAAGAAATATATCTGTTGGTGCGAATCGAAAGGATTCCCATGGAACAGGGTAAAAATTCCTAAAATTCTATCCTTTCTACAAGAGGGTTTGGAGAAAGGATTATCTGCAAGTTCTTTGAAAGGACAGATTTCTGCTTTATCTGTTTTACTTCACAAAAAGCTGGCGGCTGTGCCAGATGTTCAAGCTTTTGTTCAGGCTCTGGTTAGAATCAAGCCTGTTTACAAACCTTTGACTCCTCCTTGGAGTCTCAATTTAGTTCTTTCAGTTCTTCAAGGGGTTCCGTTTGAACCCTTACATTCCGTAGATATTAAGTTATTATCTTGGAAAGTTTTGTTTTTGGTTGCAATTTCTTCTGCTAGAAGAGTTTCAGAGTTATCTGCTCTGCAGTGTTCTCCTCCTTATCTGGTGTTCCATGCAGATAAGGTGGTTTTGCGTACTAAACCTGTTTTTCTTCCGAAAGTTGTTTCTAACAAAAATATTAACCAGGAGATAGTTGTGCCTTCTTTGTGTCCGAATCCAGTTTCAAAGAAGGAACGTTTGTTGCACAATTTGGATGTAGTTCGTGCTCTAAAATTCTATTTAGAGGCTACAAAGGATTTCAGACAAACATCTTCCTTGTTTGTTGTTTATTCTGGTAAAAGGAGAGGTCAAAAAGCAACTTCTACCTCTCTCTCTTTTTGGCTTAAAAGCATCATCCGATTGGCTTATGAGACTGCCGGACGGCAGCCTCCTGAAAGAATCACAGCTCACTCCACTAGGGCTGTGGCTTCCACATGGGCCTTCAAGAACGAGGCTTCTGTTGATCAGATATGTAAGGCAGCGACTTGGTCTTCACTGCACACTTTTACAAAATTTTACAAATTTGATACTTTTGCTTCTTCTGAGGCTATTTTTGGGAGAAAGGTTTTGCAAGCCGTGGTGCCTTCCATCTAGATGACCTGATTTGCTCCCTCCCATCATCCGTGTCCTAAAGCTTTGGTATTGGTTCCCACAAGTAAGGATGACGCCGTGGACCGGACACACCTATGTTGGAGAAAACAGAATTTATGCTTACCTGATAAATTACTTTCTCCAACGGTGTGTCCGGTCCACGGCCCGCCCTGGTTTTTTAATCAGGTCTGATGAATTATTTTCTCTAACTACAGTCACCACGGTATCATATGATTTCTCCTATGCATATTCCTCCTTTACGTCGGTCGAATGACTGGGGAAGGCGGAGCCTAGGAGGGATCATGTGACCAGCTTTGCTGGGCTCTTTGCCATTTCCTGTTGGGGAAGAGAATATCCCACAAGTAAGGATGACGCCGTGGATCGGACACACCGTTGGAGAAAGTAATTTATCAGGTAAGCATAAATTCTGTTTTATTTCAGATCGCCAGTTGTCTTTTCTTTATCCGGGTCAAGCAGAACAAACAGCTGCATCAGATGCTGCACCTTACAGTACAGTGTTTAATAAGGGTCCCAGCAACAGTGAGTTTGCAGCCTGAGGACATCAGCCATCAGCACGTATACTGCTGGCCAGATGCCCATCATTCTGATCTGAATTTATTTGAGATCGCCAGTTGTCTGTTCTTAATCCGGGTCAAGCAGAACAATCAGTTGCATCAGTATGCTGCACCTTACAGTACAGTGTTTATTGAGGGTTCCAGCACCAGTGAGTTTGCAGGGTAGGGACATCTGCCATCAGTGCGTATACTGCTGGTCAGATGTGCATCAGTCTGATCTGAATATATTTCAGATCGCCAGTTGTCTTATCTTCATCCGGGTCAAGCAGAACAAACGTCTGCATCAGATGCTGCACCTTACAGTACAGTGTTTAATGAGGGTCCCAGCACCAATGAGTTTGCAGCGTATAAATTGCAGACCCATGCCATGGGGTTTATATTCTAGGCCTTTACAAGCTTTAGAGCATTTGCAGACTAATGATGCAGCAATTCTTACCATCCTTAAAGCTGGTTTAAAGCCTTTACTGCCAGCTGCAAGTCTTATAAAGATATGTAGAGGAAGCACAGAAAGGCATTGGTGTGTCCTACAGTTATGACTATCATACTTATAATGCTATAATATGTTTAAAATAATTATTTTAAAAATTTAAATATGTATTAAATTATATGTATTTTTAAATAAAGGTGTGAAGATAATATTAATCACTATTATGTACGGTTTGTATGACATGTTTTGTCTCAAAGTACAGGTGCCCATAGGAAGCTACAAATTTTAAGCTATTACTTCTGTCATTAATTAGTAAAATTTTACAATATATACATGTGATTTAGTATTATTCAGTTACTGAGTTGTGGTGATCATGGTAACACTATCTGTAGTAATTGGTGTTCATACCTGCAGCTCCCACCGGATGCCATTGTGTTGGAGATAGTCACTGTTCTTCATACCAGCACATCTACAGAGGTTAAAGCACTAGCTCACTGTCCTCAGGCCTCCCTAACAGCCACATTTTGAGGTTATCTGAACTGGAGCACAGGTTAAATAATCAGCTGATTAGTAAACATGGTTATTTTACCTGCTCTCATTCAAGGTAATCCAGAAAACCTGGACCGTTGGGGAGGCCTGAGGACAGATTTGAAAACCAGTGCACTAGCTATGCTGTCATGTGCT
Organism: Bombina bombina; assembly: GCF_027579735.1. NCBI lineage: Eukaryota > Metazoa > Chordata > Amphibia > Anura > Bombinatoridae > Bombina > Bombina bombina. Next base: position 648,192,119 of record NC_069501.1, read on the forward strand.
AGCTGTGAAATAAAGATATTAGATAACTAATATTTACATGTCAGTGATTACTGAAGCTCAGCAGGATCAGTCTGGCAACTCTAGTAAAGTAACCAGCAGTTATGAGGGCTTTGTGTTGTCAGTTGGTTTTGTGACATAACTGCTTCATCACATTAGCCACTCCCCTAAGGCTGTCACCATGACAACCATGCATCACATTATACCATAACTGTCAGTTTAGCTTGTTATGTTATTAGTGTAGCTTTAACATAAGATGTTTAATTATGCATAATAAAACAACTTTGTTATATACTCATTATTTATTTTGCCCCTTTTCATGTAATTTAGTTCTGGAAATTGTACATTGAGTTGGAACTGCATCCTGCTGACTTTTCAGAGCTAACTCAGCATCAAATATTTTCCCAATTGGCTTTAATAGATAACAACTGCAAAACAATTTACTTTATACTAACTTAATGGCAATGATTATGTTGTCTGCTGACTCAAACTTATTTGGCTCCTCCAAATAAGGCGAGTGTTGGGTGCAGTTTTTTTATTGAAAACCAATTGCAGTAAACAGGATTTTATTTTGTTAAACAAATGGTTACACTTGGTTGATATGTTATTCTGTAGGACGGTAACAGAAATGTCTTGTAATTACAAGGTGTTTACTGTCCCTTTAAGTTCTAACAAAACTCCCATTATAAATCCTGTGTTTCCAATGCTTATATGTTGGGAATAGATTATTAAAATGATATGAACTGCTTTGATCTGGTAATATCTACAGAGCTATTGCTGAGCCTCAGGATCATGTCATGTGATTACCTCTGGGGTTACCAGCCATACTAATTAGCATATGTAATTGTGCAGTGTAGCTAGGAAACTACAGGTGCTAGGTCTGTCATTACTTAATAGTAGATTTCTCACATTTAGAAGCCTTTATGTCTGTATCAATTTTATATTAATTATAGTTGATCTGAACCATACAAATAGGGTGTCCAGAATTTTAGTAGGCTGTCCAGTACATTCTGTACAAAACTTAAAGACCCCTGTCAGCTAAATTTAAAGGACCTTCTAGGCCTTTATGCATTAGAAATAAAGTTACACTGTGCATTTTCTATTATATGTGTTACAGGCAACCATGGGGGTGTTCAATTATTGCTGGGTGTTTACTTCTGGCAGCCAAGGGGGTCACATCACTACTACGTACATGTGTTACTGGCAACCAAGGGGTGAAAAATATATGTGGTGGGATCAAGGGTGGGGCCTAAGGTTGAGCTTTTGTGGGGACATTGTGTGAACCCAGCTACGTCCCTTACCCAGACACCTATAGGTCGTCCGGTATTTTTATGGAGCACAGCTGGCAACCCTACACATTACTAACCCTACCTAGGTATGCTCTCATGGAAATGAGCTTTGTTTAACCCCTTAATGACCACAGCACTTTTCCATTTTCTGTCCGTTTGGGACCAAGGCTATTTTTACATTTTTGCGGTGTTTGTGTTTAGCTGTAATTTTCCTCTTACTCATTTACTATACCCACACATATCATATACCGTTTTTCTCGCCATTAAATGGACTTTCAAAATCTACCTTTATTTTCATCATATCTTATAATTTGCTATAAAAAAAATACAAAATATGATGAAAAAATTGAAAAAAACACACTTTTTCTAACTGACCCCCAAAATCTGTTACACATCTACAACCACCAAAAAAACCCCATGATAAATAGTTTCTAAATTTTGTCCTGAGTTTAGAAATACCCAATGTTTACATGTTCTTTGCTTTTTTTGCAAGTTATAGGGCAATAAATACAAGTAGCACTTTGCTATTTCCAAACCACTTTTTTTTCAAAATTAGCGCTAGTTACATTGGGACACTAATATCTTTCAGTAATCTCTGAATATCCATTGACATGTACATATTTTTTTTTAGAAGACATCCCAAAGTATTGATCAAGGACCATTTTGGTATATTTCATGCCACCATTTCACCGCCAAATGCGATCAAATAAAAAAAAATGTTCACTTTTTCACAAAATTTAGGTTTCTCACTTAAATTATTTACAAACAACTCATGAAATTATGGTATAAATGGTTGTAAATGCTTCTCTGGGATCCCCTTTGTTCATAAATAGCAGACATATATGGCTTTGGCGTTGCTTTTTGGTAATTAGAAGGCTGCTAAATGCCACTGCGCACCACACGTGTATTATGCCCAGCAGTGAATGGGTTAATTAGGGAGCATGTAGGGAGCTTCTAGGGTTAATTTTAGCTCTAGTGTAGTATAGTAGACAACCCCAAGTATTGATCTAGGCCCATTTTGGTATATTTCATGCCACCATTTCACCGCCAAAAGCGATCAAATAAAAATAAAATGTTCACTTTTTCAAACTTTAGGTTTCTCACTAAAATTATTTACAAACAGCTTGTGCAATTATGGCACAAATGGTTGTAAATGCTTCTCTGGGATCCCCTTTGTTCAGAAATAGCAGACATATATGGCTTTGGCGTTGCTTTTTGGTAATTAGAAGGCCGCTAAATGCTGCTGTGCATCACACGTGTATAATGGCCAGCAGTGAAGGGGTTAATTAGGTGGTTTGTAGGGAGCTTGCAGGGTTAATTTTAGATTTAGTGTAGAGATCAGCCTCCCACCTGACACATCCCACCCCCTGATCCCTCCCAAACAGCTCTCTTCCCTCCCCCACCCCACAATTGTCCCCGCCATCTTAAGTACTGGCAGAAAGTCTGCCAGTACTAAAATAAAAAGGTATCTTCGAATATTTATATTTTTTTTAATAGCATATTTACATATGCTGCTATGTAGGACCCCCCCCCTAGCCCCCAACCTCCCTGATCCCCCCAAAATAGCTCCCTAACCCTCCCCCTCTGCCTTATTGGGGGCCATCTTGGGTACTGGCAGCTGTCTGCCAGTACCCAGTTTGCAAATAAAAATGTTTTTTATTACTTTGTTTTTATTTTTTTCTGTAGTGTAGCTTCCCCCCCACAGACCAATATCCCACCAGCCAAACCGATCATCAAATCAAATAAAATTCCCCCCTTTATCCCCACTTCTAACTAAAAAAATTCTGTAGCTTAGTGTTTCCCATCCGCTCCCTCCCCATGCACGCGCCCGCCCGGCCTCCCCGTGCACGTGCGCGCATCCATGCCCCCCTCCGCATCACAAAGGCCATCGATGGCCGCCACCCGCCTCCCACACCCGCTCCCACCCACCAACGAACTTAGCCGTTAATGTCCGGTGCAGAGAGGGCCACAGAGTGGCTCTCTCTGCATCGGATGGCTAAAAATGGTTATTGCAGGATGCCTCGATATCGAGGCATCACTGCAATAACCGGAAAGCAGCTGGAAGCGAGCAGGATCGCTTCCAGCTGCTTTCCACACCGAGGACGTGCAGGGTACGTTCTCAGGCGTTAACTGCCTTTTTTTTGAGGACGTACCCTGCACGTCCTTGGTCGTTAAGGGGTTAATAAGGGACGCCAATAGAAAAATGTAAATTTGTTATTAAAAGCAAAGTGTATATATTTTATAATCATACCCTGTAAATGAAGTGAGAACATTTATGTTTTACTTCCATGGTCTGCTTATAGTGTGCTGATATGAGGAAAATAGTTTCACAGTTGGAAATGCAGCATGGCAAAGAGGAGCAATATTTAAAGGGACTGCCCCCATTGGAAATATCCTTTCAATATATCTTTTATCAGACATATTGTCAGCAAACACCACTTTTATTTTTATTTTCACACCTCCATCATTCTACATCAGCCACTTCATGCTAGCAAACTGTTAAAGGAACAGTGTACTATAAAATTGTCTCCACTTTAAAGGGACATGAAACCAAAATCAGATCATGGTCAGACATCTCAGAGGTTAATAATGAACCAGTTTCTCTTGTAAGGTGTATCCAGTCCACGGATCATCCATTACTTGTGGGATATTCTCATTCCCAACAGGAAGTTGCAAGAGGACACCCACAGCAGAGCTGTTATATAGCTCCTCCCCTAACTGCCATACCCAGTCATTCTCTTGCAACTCTCAACACGCATGGAGGTAGTAAGAGAGAGTGGTAAAAAATAGTTTATTTTCTTCAATCAAAAGTTTGTTATTTTAAATGGTACCGGAGTTGTACTGTTTTATCTCAGGCAGAAGTAGAAGAAGAATCTGCCTGAGTTTTCTATGATCTTAGCAGGTTGTAACTAAGATCCATTGCTGTTCTCACATATGTCTAAGGAGTGAGGTAACTTCAGCGGGAGAATGGCGTGCAGTTTATTCTGCTAATGAGGTATGTGCAGTTATAATTTTTTCTAGGATTGGAAATGCTAGAAAATGCTGCTGATACCGAATTAATGTAAGTTAAGCCTGAATACAGTGATTTAATAACTACTGGTATCATGCTTACTCTCAGGGGTATTACCCTTATATAAATACAATATAAAACGTTTGCCTGCATGTTTAATCGTTTTTATATGTGTGTCTGGTGATAAAAATTATTGGGGCCTAATTTTTTCCACATGGCTGGCTTTATTTTTGCTTAGTAACAGTTTCCTGAGGCTTTCCACTGTTGTAGTATGAGTGGGAGGGGCCTATTTTAGCGCTTTTTTGCGCAGTTAAAATTACAGACTGAGACATCCAGTTTTCCTCAGAAGTCCCCTGAATACTGCAGGACATCTCAAAAGGGCCTAAAGTTGTTTATTGGGGAAGGTAGGAGCCACTGTAGAGCTGTGGCAGTTGATTGTGACTGTTTAAAAACGTCTATGTCGTTTTTTTGATCCGTTTTTTGAACTAAGGGGTTAATCATCCATTTGCAAGGGGGTGCAATGCTCTGTTAGCTTATTATACACACTGTAAAAATTTTGTTTGTGTAACTGCCTTTTTTCACAGTTTTTTCAAATTCTGACAAAATTTGTTTCTCTTAAAGGCACAGTACCGTTTTTTAATTTGCTTGTTAACTTGATTTAAAGTGTTTTCCAAGCTTGCTAGTCTCATTGCTAGTCTGTACAAACATGTCTGACATAGAGGAAACTCCTTGTTCATTATGTTTAAAAGCCATGGTGGAACCCCCTCTTAGAATGTGTACCAAATGTACTGATTTCACTTTAAGCAATAAAGATCATATTCTGTCTTTAAAAAATTTTATCACCAGAGGATTCTGACGAGGGGGAAGTTATGCCGACTAACTCCCCCACGTGTTAGATCCTTTGACTCCCGCTCAAGGGACTCACGCTCAAATGGCGCCAAGTACATCTAGGGCGCCCATAGCGATTACTTTACAAGACATGGCGGCAGTCATGGATAATACACTGTCAGCGGTATTAGCCAGACTACCTGAATTTAGAGGTAAGTGAGATAGCTATGGGGTTAGACGAAATACAGAGCATACTGACGCTTTAAGAACCATGTCTGATACTGCCTCACAATATGCAGAAGCTGAGGAAGGAGAGCTTCAGTCTGTGGGCGATATTTCTGACTCAGGAAAGATACCTGATTCTGATATTTCTACATTTAAATTTAAGCTTGAACACCTCCGCGTATTGCTAAAGGAGGTTTTAGCTGCTCTGAATGACTGTGACACAATTGCAATGCCAGAGAAATTGTGTAGACTGGATAAATACTTTGCAGTGCCGGTGTGTACTGATGTTTTTCCAATACCTAAAAGGTTTACAAAAATTATTACTAAGGAATGGGATAAGCCAGGTGTGCCGTTCTCTCCACCTCCTATTTTTAGAAAAATGTTTCCTATAGACGCCACCACACGGGACTTATGGCAGACAATCCCTAAGGTGGAGGGAGCAGTTTCTACTCTTGCAAAGCGTACTACTATCCCTGTCGAGGACAGTTGTTGCTTTTTCAGATCCAATGGATAAAAAATTGGAAGGTTACCTTAAGAAAATGTTTATTCAACAAGGTTTTATCCTACAGCCCCTTGCATGCATTGCTCCTGTCACTGCTGCTGCGGCATTCTGGTTTGAGTCTCTGGAAGAGGCTTTACAGGTAGCAACTCCATTGGATGACATACTTGGCAAACTTAGAGCACTTAAGCTAGCCAATTATTTTGTTTCTGATGCCCTTGTTCATTTGACTAAACTAACGGCTAAGAATTCTGGTTTTGCTATACAGGCGCGTAGGGCGCTGTGGCTTAAATCATGGTCAGCTGACGTGACTTCAAAATCTAAGCTGCTTAACATTCCCTTCAAGGGGCAGACCCTATTTGGGCCTGGTTTGAAGGAGATTATTGCTGATATCACTGGAGGAAAAGGTCATGCCCTTCCTCAGGACAGGTCCAAATCAAGGGCCAAACAGTCTAATTTTCGTACCTTTCGAAGCTTCAAGGCAAATACGGCATCAACTTCCTCTAATGCAAATCAAGAGGGAACTTTTGCTCAGTCCAAGACGGTCTGGAGGTCAAACCAGACCTGGAACAAAGGTAAGCAGGCCAAAAAGCCTGCTGCTGCCTCTAAGACAGCATGAAAGAATGGCCCCCTATTCGGTAACGGATTTAGTAGGGGGCAGACTCTCACTCTTCGCTCAGGCGTGGGCAAGAGATGTTCAGGATCCCTGGGCGTTGGAGATTATATCCCAGGGATATCTTCTGGACTTCAAAGCTTCCCCCCCAAAAGGGAGATTTCACCTTTCACAATTATCTGCAAACCAGATAAAGAGAGAGGCATTCTTACACTGTGTACGAGACCTCCTAGTTATGGGAGTGATCCATCCAGTTCCAAAGGAGGAACAGGGACAGGGTTTTTACTCAAATCTGTTTGTGGTTCCCAAAAAAGAGGGAACCTTCAGACCAATTTTGGATCTAAAGATCTTAAACAAATTCCTCAGAGTTCCATCATTCAAGATGGAAACTATTCGTACCATCCTTTTGGATTAGCTACAGCCCCAAGAATCTTCACGAAGGTTCTAGGGTCGCTTCTGGCGGTCCTAAGGCCGCGGGGTATATCAGTGGCCCCTTATTTAAACGACATCCTGATACAGGCGTCAATCTTCCAAATTGCCAAGTCTCATACGGACATAGTACTGGCATTTCTGAGGTCGCATGGGTGGAAAGTGAACGAGGAAATGAGTTCTCTATCCCCACTCACGAGAGTTTCCTTCCTAGGGACTCTGATAGATTCTATAGAAATGAAAATTTACCTGACGGAGTTCAGGTTATCAAAGCTTCTAAATTCCTGCCGTGTTCTTCATTCCATTCTGCGCCCTTCGGTGGCTCAGTGCATGGAAGTAATCGGCTTAATGGTAGCGGCAATGGACATAGTGCCGTTTGCACGCTTACATCTCAGACCGCTGCAACTATGCATGCTCAGTCAGTGGAACGGGGATTACACAGATTTGTCCCCTCAACTAAATCTGGATCAAGAGACCAGGGATTCTCTTCTTTGGTGGCTATCTCGGGTCCATCTGTCCAAAGGTATGACCTTTCGCAGGCCAGATTGGACAATTGTAACAACAGATGCCAGCCTTCTAGGTTGGGGTGCAGTCTGGAACTCCCTGAAGGCTCAGGGATCGTGGACTCAGGAGGAGACACTTCTTCCAATAAATATTCTGGAACTGAGAGCGATACTCCATGCTCTTCGGGCTTGGCCTCAGTTAGCAACTCTGAGGTACATCAGATTTCAGTCGGACAACATCACAACTGTGGCTTACATCAATCATCAAGGGAGAACAAGAAGTTCCTTAGCGATGTTAGAAGTCTCAAGGATAATTCATTGGGCAGAGATTCACTCTTGCCACCTATCAGCTATCCATATCCCAGGTGTAGAGAACTGGGAGGCGGATTTTCTAAGTCAACAGACTTTACATCCGGGGGAGTGGGAACTCCATCCGGAGGTGTTTGCACTATTGATTCATCGTTGGGGCAAACCAGAACTGGATCTCATGGCGTCTCGACAGAACGCCAAGCTTCCTTGTTACGGATCCAGGTCCAGGGATCCCAAGGAGACGCTGATAGATGCTCTAGCAACGCCCTGGTCCTTCAACCTGGCTTAGGTGTTTCCACCGTTTCTTCTGCTCCCTCGACTGATTGCCAAGATCAAGCAGGAGTGAGCACCGGTGATTTTAATAGCGCCTGCGTGGCCACGCAGGACCTGATATGCAGATCTAGTGGACATGTCATTCTTTCCACCATGGACTCTGCCTCTGAGACAGGACCTTCTTCTTCAGGGTCCTTTCCACCATCCAAATCTAATTTCTCTGAGACTGACTGCATGGAGATTGAACGCTTGATTTTATCAAAGCGTGGCCTCTCCGAGTCAGTCATTGATACCTTAATACAGGCACGAAAGCCTGTAACCAGGAAAATTTATCACAACATATGGCGTAAATATCTTTATTGGTGTGAATCCAAGGGTTACTCATGGAGTAAAGTCAGGATTCCCAGGATATTATCCTTTCTCCAAGAAGGTTTGGAAAAAGGATTGTCAGCTAGTTCTTTAAAGGGACAGATTTCTGCCCTGTCTATTCTTTTGCACAAGCGTCTGGCAGATGTTCCAGACGTTCAGGCTTTTTGTCAGGCTTTAGTTAGAATCAAGCCTGTGTTTAAACCGGTTGCTCCGCCATGGAGCTTAAACTTGGTTCTTAAGGTTCTTCAAGGAATTCCTTTTGAACCTCTTCATTCCATAGATATCAAACTTTTATCTTGGAAGGTTCTTTTTTTGGTAGCTATTTCCTCGGCTCATAGAGTCTCCGAGTTATCTGCCTTACAATGTGATTCTCCTTATCTGATTCTCCATTCGGATAAGGTAGTCCTGCGTACCAAACGTGGGTTTTTACCTAAGGTGGTATCTAACAAGAATATCAATCAAGAGATTGTTGTTCCATCCTTGTGTCCTAATCCTTCTTCAAAGATGGAACGTCTATTACACAATCTGGACGTGGTTCGTGCTTTGAAGTTTTACTTACAAGCTACTAAAGATTTTCGACAAACATCTGCTTTGTTTGTTGTCTACTCTGGACAAAGGAGAGGTCAAAAGGCTTCGGCAACCTCTCTTTCTTTTTGGCTAAGAAGTATAATCCGCTTAGCCTATGAGACTGCTGGACAGCAGCCTCCGGTAAGGATTACAGCTCATTCTACTAGAGCTGTGGCTTCCACTTGGGCCTTTAAAAATGAGGCTTCTATTGAACAGATTTGCAAGGCGGCGACTTGGTCTTCGCTTTATACTTTTTCAAAATTCTACAAATACTTTTGCTATTTTTGGGAAAAAGGTTTTACAGGCAGTGGTACCTTCCATTTAAGTACCTGCCTTGTCCCTCCCTTCATCCGTGTACTTTAGCTTTGGTATTGGTATCCCACAAGTAATGGATGATCCATGGACTGGATACACCTTACAAGAGAAAACACAATTTATGCTTACCTGATAAATTTATTTCTCTTGTGGTGTATCCAGTCCACGGCCCGCCCTGTCATTTTAAGGCAGGTAATTTTTTCATTTAAACTACAGTTACCACTGCACCCTATGGTTTCTCCTTTCTCTGCGTGTTTTCGGTCGAATGACTGGATATGGCAGTTAGGGGAGGAGCTATATAACAGCTCTGCTGTGGGTGTCCTCTTGCAACTTCCTGTTGGGAATGAGAATATCCCACAAGTAATGGATGATCCGTGGACTGGATACACCACAAGAGAAATAAATTTATCAGGTAAGCATAAATTGTGTTTTTAAAGGGACAGTCAAGTCAAATAGAGCATGTAATTTTTAAACAACTTTCCAATTTACTTTGTTCTCTTTGTATTCTTAGTTGAAAGCTAAACCTAGGGGGTTCATATGCTAATTTCTTAGACCTTGAAGGTCGCCTCTAATCTGAATGCATTTTGACAGTTTTTCATCACTTTAGTTCATGTGTTTTGTTCATATGCTAATTTCTTAGACCCTGAAGGTCGCCTCTAATCTGAATGCATTTTGACAGTTTTTCACCACATTAGTTCATGTGTTTTGTATAGATAAAATTTTGCTCACGCATGTGAAGTTACCTAGGAGTGAGCACTGATTGGCTAAAATGCAAGTCTGTCAAAAGAACTGAAATAAGGGGGAAGTTTGCAGAAGCTTAGATACAAGGCAATTGCAGAGGTTAAAAGGTGTATTATTATAACGGTGTTAATTGTGCAAAACTTGGAAATGGGTAATAAAAAGAATTTAAAAAAAATCTTTTTAAACACCAAAAAGTCTAGTTTTGACTGTCCCTTGAACCCAAAAGTACTTTTAACCCTTTCAGTGCTAACAACGGCTCTAAACCGTCGCAGAGTTTCCCACTCAGGTGCTAACGACGGCTCAAAGCCGTCGCTAGCACACTCCTACCTTGAGGGAGATCTGGGGGCTCCTACCCCGGTGATCAGGCCTGTATAGTGACAGGCATCGCCGGGGCTTCACGTTATGTGTGGTGACATCACGCGCAATGACGTGATGACGTCACCGCACAACTTTAGTTAAAAATGACAATGTTAAGTATAGGAAAAGAGGGCATTCTGCTTAGAAGCCTGTATTTTAGACATCTAAGCAGCTACAGACCCCCAAGACCCACCGTTGGAAAGGTAATCTCATAACCTTTCCAACAGTGTAAGTCTTGGGGATCTGAAAAAAAATTTCAAAAAAATAAAAAAAACTTAAAACAGCTTAGCACCCAGGTGGGAAAGTGGTTAGCACTCAAAGGGTTAAAAAAATTAGAGAAATTAAACAGATTTGAGGTCATCAATTGGTATGATATTATTGGTTTAGAAAACTATATAAAAACAGATTTAATCCCAAAAAGGTTTAAGATTCAATAAAGCAACAGGCATTAAGCTCCTCATAGATAGGGATAATACCTTCCATGAATGGTCCACTAAAGTGCAATGCAGGGAACAAAATTTGGAAAAGATTAAAACAAATTAAGGAGATTAGACAGAAGCTTGAACCTTTTAATTAAGATGTGTATTATAAACAACTAGACAAAGAGATAGAAAACAAAATTAACAAATTAGAGTTAGAAACTATATAAAGAAAGAAAAATTGATTAGAGAGAGCTAGAAAATCAAAAGCCACTGAGACAGTTGAGCTGGCAGAAAGTGATTTTGAAGATATCACAGATACACCTAATCCTGAAATACTGCCAAGCACAATAAGAGGGAGACGTATTGGATCCATTATCTAAAAACCCTGGAACCCAAGGGGTTAACAGGGGGATAGATTTAGCGTTTGTTTTATAGTTTCACAAAATACTATTGGGTTTTTTTTTTTGGTTTTTTTTATTGAGGTAAACTGAACTGAGTACAGGCATATCAAAACAATTATGTCTCTTTGGGTTACAGCAAGGACCCGAGACATCTTAGAAACATAGATACATAGATATTGACGGCAGATAAGAGCCATAGGCCCAGCAAGTCTGCCCGACCTTACCTAACAGTGTAAACTTATCTAGTTCGTAGGATAGCCTTATGCTTGTCCCATTCATTTTTAAAGTCCCCCACAGTGTTTGTTGCTACTACCTCTTGAGGAAGTTTATTCCATAAATCAATCACTCTTTCTGTAAAGAAGTGCTTCCTCAAATTACTCCTGAATCTACTACCCTTTAGCTTGAGCTCATGACCCCTTGTTCTTGAATTTTCCATTTTATGTAAAATACCCACAGCCTCAGTTTTACTAAACCCTTTAATGTACTTGAAAGTTGCTATCATATCACCTCTTTCCCTTCTCTCCTCTAAGCTATACATATTTAGGTCATTGAGCCTATCCTGGTAAGTTTTATTTTTTAGACCATGTACCATTTTGGTAGCCCTCCTTTGCACAGATTCAAGTTTGTTAATATCCTTCTGAAGATATGGCCTCCAGAACTGTACACAATACTCAAGATTAGGCCTAACTAATGATCTATAAAGTGGCATAAGAACCTTACTATTTCTGCTGCAAATACCTCTACCAATACATCCAAGCATTCTGCTAGCCTTACTCGCTGCATTACTACATTGTTTACTAAGTTTTAAATCATCTGAAATAATAATTCCCAAGTCCTGTTCCTCCTCTGTAACAGTCAGTAAAGTGTCATTGAGTCTGTAATTAACATTTGGATTTTTCTTCCCTAAATGCATTATTTTACACTTTGCTGTGTTAAACTTTAGATCCCAGTCGTTTGTCCAATCCTCCAATTGTTGTATATCACTTCTCATTTTGTCTACCCCCCCTGGAACATCCACTCTGTTACAAATTTTTGTATCATCTGCAAAGAGACATACTTTACCCTGTAGCCCTTTGCTGATATTGCAGATAAATATGTTAAACAAAACAGGCCCCAGAACTGACCCCTGAGGAACACCACTAGTAACAGCCCCCTCTGCTGAATGAACTCCATTTACTAAGACACTTTGTTTTCTTATTACAAAAAGACAAGCATCAATACATATGAAGAAATCAAAGGCTGGAATATGGATACAAATAGAACATAGCACTAACATCTGTTTCAACTGTAACCAGCACACCCCTCAATATGAATTTTCTACGTAGCAAAATCCTAAGTCATTCCACCTCCAAAATCTCTATTACCAATTAAATTCAACAATCCCAGATAAGACGGGCAAACTGCAGTAGATCACCCTCTCCTGCCAGATTCCACTCCATATTGTAAAAACCTATAATGCCTTATGGGAAAGATCCCTGAGAAGTCATCTACGCACATTAATGGACTGGTTATCTCCTTAGTGACTGCTATAGAAATCATAGGATATATTGATTAACTACCCCCTGAGCAGGGGAGGGCTTAGGCAAATTAAACAGGACTCACCATCACCTTCCAGTTTACGCCGTGTCCAGGGAGGTGGAGTGGAGGAGGGAAGTGAGGGATGGGAGGGAGGGTAAAAAGTGAGGAAATAAAGGAATGAAAGAAAGAAAGAGATAAAAAAAGGGAGGAATAAGCCACTCTCATAAGAAAAATTCACAGTTGAAGGCCCATCAACTAGGGAGACTGAATTAGTCACGGGCCAGCCTATAAGTCCCCAGGGGATTTCTGTCTGTGGGCCCATAGGTCCCATATTTTCCAGTAGGACTCAATTTTTTTCAGATGGTGATAGAATCCTCTTTCCATTGAAGCATATGTTTCTAGAGTCTGTTGGACAGCAGTCAAAGGGGGTGAGCCCGACTGTCTCCACAGTCTAGCAATGGAGGCTTTGGTGGCTGCAAAGATAAAAATGGCTAGCTGTCTCTGAATTTTGGGTATTTTCCGTGGGAAGATATTCAAAAGGGCCACCTTAGGCTCTTTCGGGAGAAATATCCCAGTCAATTCACACAGCCGAAAAACCTCCTTCCACAGCTTTTCCAAAACTGGGCAGGACCACCAAATATGTAGGTCCGAGCCCACCTGACCACAGTTTCTCCAGCACGAGGACGAATGGGACGAGGCCATCTGGGCCAGTCTCAGTGTAGTGCCATCTAAGGCAAACCTTCACATATAATTCCATTGAGTTGGCACAGTGGAGAGTCTTTTTTGTGAGTAAGAACTTTGCGACCAAGTCTTTTCAGAAATTTGGATTCTTAGGTCTTGCTCCCAGACCTTTAGCTGCCAGACCTCACCAGCACCTACATCTTTCATGATTAACATGTAATGCATAGATAGAGGTCTCGACAAAGACGAGCCTGATTTCCATTTCAGCTCCCAAGTGGTTAGCTCTCTAAGATCTGATGGCGGGAAACCCCAACTGGAAAGGAACTTGTGCAGTCTAAACCTTTCAAATTGGAACCACGGAGGAAGATGAAGATTCCCTCCCGTGGAACCCGGGTCGGCTAACTGTAAAGTATTCTGTTGATAAAGGTCAGAGACATTTAATAATTCCCATTGTCTCCACTGGGAGACATGGGAGTCCGGGAGGCCCTGCAGCAGACCTGCGAGTGAGTGGATCAGGGAAGGATGAGGAGCTATTTCAGAATAGTGTCTAATAGTTTTCCAGCAGTCTAGAGTTTAACTATTGGATTTTGAATAAGTGAACTATCAATTTTATAGTCCGGTATCCAGGGTAAATCACTGAGAGTGATACCTGGCGGTAGGGAAAACTGTTCGACCCTCTTCCAGCCCTGCGACATGTCCGTCATCCCCCAATGAGATATATGTGAGAGGCAGGCTGCCTCGTAATAGATGGAGACTTTGGGGAGAGAGACCCCTCCCAAATAGTGGAGTTTTTGCAGAGTTTTCCTAGAAATTCTTGGCTTTTTCCCCTGACAAATAAATCTGGTTATCAGGGCGTTAAATTTCTCAAGGAGAACTCGGGGGAGATTCAGTGGGAGACAGCGAAAATAGTATAATAACTTCGGTAAAATGGTCATTTTGACTGAAGCCATGCGCCCCATCCAGGACACTTCCTGAAAGGTCCATGAGTTAAGCAATGCTCTAATTTCATGTAGGAGCTTGTCGTAGTTTTTTGCCCTAACCACGTCAATGCTCGGGCCTAATTGAACCCCCAAATGGGTGATAGTAGGACTCCCGAAGAATCTCTAGTTCGAATTGTGGGATATGGACAGCTAGCGCTTCCGTTTTGGTGAGATTAAGTTTATAGAAGCTTAAAGGGACACTGAACCCAAAAAAATTATTTTGTGATTCAGATAGAGCATGCAATTTTAAGCAACTTTCTAATTTACTCCTATTAGCAAATTTTCTTCATTCTCTTGGTATGTTTATTAGAAAAGCAAGAATGTAAGTTAAGATGCCGGCCCATTTTTGGTGAACAACCTGGGTTGTCCTTGCTGATTGGACAGCACCAATAAACAAGTGCTATCCATGGTTCTGAACTACACATTTGCTGGCTCCTTAGCTTAGATGCCTTCTTTTTCAAATAAAGATAGCAAGATAACAAAGAAAAATTGATAATAGAAGTAAATTAGAAAGTTGCTTAAAATTGCATGCTCTATCTGAATCATGAATGAAAAAAATTGGGTTCAGTATCCCTTTAAGGAGCTGAATTGGGTAATAATCTCAAAAAGCGCCGGGAGAGAGCCCAAGGGGTTTGTCAGAAAGAGGGTAATGTCGTCTGCAAACAGAGCAATCTTTTCCCCTCCTCCTATCTCCTCCCCCCTGTGGCTCAGGGGAACGCCCCGAATCAGAGTAGAGTTCCTAATGGCCTGAGCCAACGGCTCAATTGCCAGGGCAAATACAATGGGCGAGAGAGGACACCCCTGCTTCGTCCCATTAGTTATAGGAAAACTCGAAGAGCTGAAGCCCAGACCTCTGACTTTGGCGCTAGGAGAACTATATAGAGCCTGGATGGCCAGAACTACCTCCCTGGGGAACCCAAACCTAAGCAGAGCCTCCCAGAGGTAATCCCATCTGACCCTGTCAAAGGCCTTTTCTGCATCAAGCGACAGGGCCAGCATGGGAACCCCCAATCTATTTGCCTCTGAAAAGATGTTTAATATGCGTCTGGTGTTATCTGGCCCTTCTCTCCCCCAAGTGAACCCCACCTGATCCGGATGGAGCAAGGTGGGGACGATAAGGCGTAATCTGTTGGCCCACAATTTAGAATATAGTTTTACATCAATATTAATGAAGGAGATGGGACGATAGCTCCCACACTGAGAGGGGTCTTTTTTGGGTTTTCGGAATAGTAAGAACCGTTGCTTCCAGGAGTTCACTTCTAAAGGAGCCCTTCTCTCTGGCCTCCCCAAAGGCCTGAAGGAGTAAAGGCGAGAGGTCAAGCCGAAAAGGTCTTATAGAACATGGCCGGGAACCCATCCGGGCACGGAGCCTTTCCATTCTGAAGTTGGTTAATCACTCCCTTCAACTCAGAGACCGAGAAAGGGGCTAGAAGCGAGTCTACATTCTTCTGGGACAGAGTGGGTAAGTTCAAGCCCTCTAAAAAGGCTCAAATTTTATCATGAGTGGAGATACCCTCTTTTACAGTTTTATTGAGATTGTACAAGTTGGAGTAAAAAGCTGCAAAGGCTTCACTTATGTCTTTGGGGGAGGTTACCTGATGGCTCCCATTATTAATGGACACGATACGGAAGCTCGCGGCTCTACCCCTCAGCTTCCGGGCCAGAATAGTAGACGCCTTATTTCCTTGGTAATATAAGAGTTGCTTAAATCTGCGCACTGCCTCCTGGACTCGGGTTAACTCTATCTCCTTGATTTGGCTGCGAAGAGCCACTACCTCTGCCGCTAACTCAGGGGTTGGACCATCTTTGTTAAGTCTTTCTTTTGCATAAAGCCTGGCCACCAGGAGGCCAAGGGGGCTCCCTTTAGTTGTTTAATAGAGGTCTGTTTGTATATACAGACTCCTCTAATGTAGGCCTTGAGGGCCGCCCAAATCATTTGATGAGAGGGGGTAGAGTCCCTGTTGTGGGTCAGAAACTCCTGGATAGAGCTCTGAATCAATGGCTGAAAGTCGGGGTTAGCCAGATGGAGTCTGGAAGTTTCCAGCTCGGGCTCGGAGAGGAACCCATATCAGAATCTAGGGATACTATGAGGGCATCATGGTCTGACCAGGAGCAAGACCTAATCGAAGTATCCTTAATTATATTTAGTGTCCAAGTATCTGTGAAAAAATAGTCAAGCCTTGAGTAGGAGTTGTGCGGTCTAGAGAAATATGTATAGTCTTTAGTGGTGGGATGGCAAGCCCTCCAAACATCATACAAATTATGTTGGGAGATCTCTGAATTTTTTTGCTGTTGTAATTGAATAAGAATCAACAGCTTTGCCTTGGCTGACTCTTTTATCTAGTGAAGGATCCCATATCATATTAAAGTCACCTCCTACTAATAATCTCCCTGACTTTATTCTGCTTATGTTTTGTAGTAGGGTCTTAAGCAACCTAGGCTGGTTCTGGTTAGGAGCATACAAGTTAACCAACGTGTATAATTGGCCATCTAATTTACATATAAGGACGAGGTATCTACCATCAGGGTCCGATTCTAGGTAAATTTTCTCATAGCTAACTAGTCTGTGAATGAGAATAGCTACTCCTCTGGTCTTATCAGAGTGGGAGGCCAAAACATAATTGGTAAAGTGTTGGAACTTAAAAACAGGGGATAGGTTGTTCAACCAGTGAGTCTCCTGAGCAAACACAATCTTGACATTATTGGCTTTCATGTAATTGCCCAGAAGACTGCACTTAGTGGAGGAATTCAGTCCCTTGCAGTTCAGGGATGCAAAAGTAAGGTTAACTGGCATCTTCTCCATGTTGGGAGAGAAGAGGGGAGAGAAAAAAGCTGGACAAGAGAAACAGAAAAGAAAGGGAGACAAGAAGGAGAGGGAAGGGAGACATAACTCCACCTACCTGTGCACTAACTCTCAGGAAGGATGCAGGATTTCATGCCTTGTCCGCTATACGAACTGAAACCAACTAGTGGGTGACAAATAACACATTAGTTTGGTAAGCAGACTCAGGGAATAGGTTACGCAGTGGGCCCGTCTTTAGGCTAGGTAGGTGTACATACAAATAGTGTGGGATGTAGAATGACAACAACAGTATGGACTAATAGTCTAGACTTAGACCTAGCTATATCCTATACTAAGGAAACTTGGCGGCACTATTCACCGCCTAACAAGGAATCTACAAATAAACCGGGTGGGTATGTTAATTCCTTGATCTCATCAAGATGAGAAATTACAGAGTGGGGGGGGAGGATCCTAAATTAGACCCTGCTTCTGAGTAGCAGATTAACTACTAGCGGAGGGAATGCAGGGGCTGTGGGGAGGAATTTGGTGAGATTAACTATTGAGTCAGAAGACTCTATACTAAAGTGAAAAGGAATAAAATCCCATCATTAATCAAAGTATTATCTATGTGAGCCGGTGGCACCTACTAATGTAGGGGAACACCATCTGAATACTATCTAACATGTAATAGTACATTTTGGTGTGAATTAAACAAATAACAGTGAACATAACTCAACATCAACAATGAAAAAAAAAAAACATACAAGGTCATCATCTTAACAAGTGAACATTAATAACCTTTCTCTTCCCAGTATATAAACCATGGGTGACAAAACATAGGGGGATATGTAAAAACAGCCTGTAGGAATTAGCAAACAGGGAGGGGAGGCTGCGGAGCCAGGGGTTGTCCTGGAGGTTAGAAACTGAGTCGACTGAAGTAGTCACGTAGACATTGAGTGCAAAAAGCAACCCCTATTTAGGTTAATAAATTATAGTGCATCTAGTCTTACAGGGAGATCAAGATAAAGCTCAACTGACTGTGGTGAGGGATCACAAGAGCAACTGGGGAGGGCCCTAACTCTTTTCCTAATTTATTACAGTGCCTTATGTAAGTTGGTGCTCAATTGACATTGTAGAAACTTAACTGTCTTCCTTTCTAGGCTACTGTGGACTAAACTTTTCTAGAAGGGAGTATCAAGCATTAATGTCTACATCCCTCAGTGTCTATGTAACAGCTAACTTAACTATTATGGTTTGACAAAGCCTCAGAGGGCGGTATTAAGAGCTTATTGGTATATGGGGAAAAAAGTGTTGTTTTGTCGGCTAACTAACAAAACTGAATTAGTGGGTTTCCTCTGTGTGTCGGAAAATGGGGGATATCAAAGCATATTATATACATTCATATTCAGTACTAACTCAGCCGCAAACTGGGAAGAAAACACTAAAATATTTAGATGGCCTATAGAATAAGAGGGCAAATAATATTGAACATTTCCTGTAACTAGACCTTGCTACCTACCAAAGATACTTCTTGTTACACGGTTACCCCTTTGCTGATGTAGGTTTTACTGAGTCCAGAAACACATTAGAAACAGGCAAGTCAAGTGTCCTCATCCAAGGCTTGGTTCTGAAGGGAAACTGGTGTATCTCCGGGATTCCTCCCCGAGGCAGGACGCTGGGGGAGAGGGGCCCATTCTGGAGCAGACACTTGAAGTAGTCAGGATGGGGGGTTCACCTCCCTTAGATTAGATGGAAGTCTCTGTAGATCCCATTTTTTAAGAAGATCCATACCATCATTAACAGAAGAGACAGAATTGGACACATAATTCTTTGATGAAGCCTTCAAGATCACCGGCTGTGATATCCTCGGATACTCCCCGGAATCTTAAGTTATTCCTTCTGGATCTGTCCTCAAGATCTGAGAGTTTAAGCTCTAGATCTGAAATTTGAGTGGCTAGATTCTGGGAGTATGACAATAAATTTTCATGGTCAACCGCTAGGTCTTCTTGCTTCTGCTCTAAATCTTCCAATCTTTCTCCAAACACTGCCATATCCCTGCGTAATTCTGCCACAGACCCCTTGATGGCCTTAGTAAGGCTGTCCTGCAGGTTATTCATGCGTTTTGAAAGAGTGTCCACTATAGTGGCCGCCATATTATCAAGAGGCGGGGTCTGGGCTAAATGTGTTTTGGGCATGGTTTTGGTGTCTTGATCATCCAGGGAATAAGCATTATCAGGGGAAGAGCTTCAATCTTCTCTAGGGACAGCTTTAAAATGGTCAACAACAGTTCTTCTAGGATGGCCCACCTGTTTGGACTTCTTCTTATTAGATTGAGACATAATGGTAACTGGACGTCTGAAATTTAGTTCACCTTTATTTCTTCACACCTTGTACATAGATTAGAATTATGTAGATAGGACTTTCAGCATCTCACCTCCCTCAGGCCACCGTCAACTCCCCTAGGCCATAGTGTAGCCCATCATACTCATTAGGGGAACAGCCGGCATCAACTATAAGGGGCCTCTCTCCCAGGGGAAAGTGTCATCTAATGACGATGTGGGAGCAGGTAGAATGGATATGACCCACCGAGAGGACCTCGATGGGAAATGGTAGGATAGAGGCTTCACTGATGTTGAATTTGAGAGAGAGGGGAGATATGCTGACTAGTGCTGTACTGAAGGAACCTCAGAGGACCCAGGGCCCAAAAGTGAGGAGGTCCCAGAATGAGGGTGAGGGTAGGCCCAACAACCCCACCCGGTCGTGCCTTGCAAGGCGTAGTTCACCTAGAGACCACCAACCACCATTGATCACAGCACTCAACTAAAATCAATAGACTTGTGCTCGCAGGGTGAAGAAACTCATATAAGGATGCAGGGTCAGTGAAGCACCAACAGGCCCCAGGTAGGCCAATAAGGGTCTAAGGTGACAGTTCCAGGCACTTTAGTACCAGATTTTTGACTTGCCGGCTTTAATATCCTTGCATGCACTATGCCAGGCCTGCGTGTAATCTACAAGGAGCCTATGGCCTAGTAAGTCTATTGTAGCGGGTGACTAAGAGTCAGAGGTGGGCTAAACAATCCACAGCTCAGTGAGAGACAGCAATAATATTATTTTATTGTTTTTTCTCTGTGCCGATCTGACACCTTATTAGATGATGTGAGGAAAAGAAAATCTCTTACCATGCCAGCTGTGGTGACAAGTTCCCTAGGCCTCAGGGGTCCCCTGGGCCTCACGGTCACTGATCCAACTGTCTTATATGGTGCAGGGCCTCTCAGATAACTCTTGGTGTGTGTCACCTCAGCCATGGAGCTGATCGGCAGCTGGTTAGGAAGAGGTTGATCGCCCCAGAGATGACAAGGTGAGTAGCGGAGTGCTCAGGGCTAAGGGGCCTAAGATGGCGGCCGTTCACGCCAGAACAAATAGTTGCGTCACTGTGATGATCGCTGTGATAAGATGTTGGACGTCCCGTTGGCCCACAGGTAAGTTCACGGAGGTCCAGACAGAGGTAGCCACAGGTATCCAAGGGCGGATCAGGGCCGACACTGGGCTCGATGAGGACTTAACCTTTCTCCTAATAGCAAAGGCCTCGACCCGGTGGCGGGCTTGATTTGGGAGCTGTCTTCCGTTCCCTGCAGCAGGAACCAAGCTTGACTGTGGTCGGACAGACTCCGGAGCGGATCCGTGACCCTCCGGAGCTATAAATTCCCATATGGCTGAAGCAGCGATGATAAACAGCTCCGCAGCAGGTAGTCCTGGAGCTGAATCCGGGAGAAAGGCAGGAATATTTCACCCTCACCACAGGTACAAGAGTTAATTGACCCTATTAGAGAGCTTTACACTCACGGATGTATATCAGATATTTGTGTCCGAGTTTAGGTGGCTAAAACTAGTTTTAACTCCAAAACACAGACGGAGCTCCTCACTTATGCTGCCACTAAGATCAGCGGTTAGCTCTGCCCCCCATACTATTGTTTTTTTATTAGGTTACTGTGAGCTAGAGTTTTATTATCTTTTTATATATATATATATATATATATATATATATATATATATATATATATATATATATATATATGTGTGTGTATAGTCCTGGCCAAAAGTTTTGAGAATGACACAAACATTAATTTTCACAAAGTCTGCTGCTTCAGTTTTTATGATGGCATTTTGCATATACTCCAGAATGTTATGAAGATTGCAAAGTCCCTCTTTGCCATGAAAATGAACTTAATCCCAAAAAAAACATTTCCACAGCATTTTAGCCCTCCCTCAAAAGGACCAGCTGACATCATGTCAGTGATTTTGTCTGTAAAAAACATAGGTGTCAGTGTTGACGAGGACAAGGCTGGAGACCACTCTGTCATGCTGATTGAGTTAGAATAACAGACTGGAAGCTTTAAAAGGAGGGTGGTGGTTGAAATCATTGTTCTTCCTCTGTTAACCATGGTTACCTGCATGGAAACACGCGCAGTCATCATTGCTTTGCACAAAAAAGAATTCACAGGCAAGGATATTGCTGCTACTAAGATTTCACCTAAATCAACCATTTATTGAATCATCAAGAACTTCAAGGAGAGAGGTTCAACCGTCTCCTAAAGTTGTTTCATCTGCGGGATCGGGGCACCACGAGTGCAGAGCTTGCTCAGGAATGGCAGCAGGCAGGTGTGAGTGCATCTGCATGCACAGTGAGGCGAAGACTTTTGGAGGATGGCCTGGTGTCAAGAAGGGCAGCAAAGAAGCCACTTCTCTCCAGGAAAAACATCAGTAACAGACTGATATTCTGCAAAAGGTGCAGGGATTGGACTGCTGAGGACTGGGGTAAAGTTATTTTCTCTGATGCATCCCCTTCCCGATTGTTTGGGGCATCTGGAAAAAAACCTTGTATAGAGAAGAAAAGGTGAGCTCTACCATCAGTCCTGTGTCATGCCAACAGTAAAGCATCCTGAGACCATTCATGTGTGGGGTTGCTTCTCAGCCAAGGAAGTGGGCTCACTCACAATTTTGCCTAAGAACACAGCCATGAATAAAGAATGGTACAAAAACATCCTCCAAGAGCAGCTTCTCCCAAACATCCAAGAACAGTTTGGTGACGAGCAATGCCTTTTCAAGCATGATGGAGCACCTTGCCATAAGGCAAAAGTGGCTTGGGAAACAAAACATTTAATTTTTGGGTCCATGGCCAGGTAACTCCCTAGACCTTAATCCTATTGAGAACTTGTGGTTCTCTTCATCAGGTGATGTGTCAGGTTTAGTATTCATGTCCTAGTTTCACTTTTGTATTTTAACAAAAATTTTGAGTTTTGGTTGACACATGTGAATTGTTTTGCCATTCAATACTGCCTAAAGGTAAAATTTACATTACACCTTCACTGTAGATTGTAATGCTGATTTTAATTTTCTGACAGTGTGAGAGAAGCATCGCCTCCCACAGTGAAGTATAGTAAAATGCCTTCAAACACTGATTTCAGCCCTCTATAAAATTTCTCCGGCAACCCCGATTGCAATACGGATCCCTTTATAACATAGAGCTATTGTGGCAATGCTTACAACATCGGACTATAAGAATTAATACTCAAGGTTTTACTACCTTTGGGGGGAAAAATTAAGGATTATGGATGAGAGTTCCAAATTCTGGCAGAATCAACAAAATTATCTTAAACACAAACAACTTCAAAGAAGTATATGCACCGAATGAAAGGGATGATGTTTCAGATCATGCAAAACCAAATTCAAAACCGACAAATAAACAGGATTCTTATATCAGGATCAATCAACAGCCATTAAAAAAAGAATACCAAGAAATGATGTAAATTCTACTGAAGCAAAACTGAAACTTGAACTTTCAGAGAGCTAAGCACTAATCTCATATGTGTAACATTCTGGAGAAACTCTAACATCCGAGAACAAAATAGGAAGACCCAGAAAAAAAATAAAAACCCAAAAAACTCTCCATTCACTCATAAACAAAAATAGGACAAAATACTGTAATCTCTTTGCAGGTGAGTAGCAGGGCAAATTACCTTCTCAGAAGACCCCTAAGTGTTTAGAATCCAAGCTCAGTAACCAATCTTTCATTGCTAGAGCTTCCATTTCTTAATAATGGAGAGAACCATGAGAAAGAAATTAGGGGAAGTAATTAATAATTTCAAATTTGAATGTGAGCTTGTTCTAGTCATCTAGTGCAGAATAGGCATATAAGTATATTTTGTTTTTGACCAGGTATAATCTACTATTTTTTGCCACCTTCAGTCATCTTATTGCAGTGGAATGGGAGAGACAGGAACATTACACATCACTTTTCTCTTCACCTGTGCCAATGAGCAGCCAGTATAATTACTTGGGCAATACAGCCTCTGATTGACTTTATTGTTATAAGCTTGGAGAAAGTGAACATACAGTTTGATTTTGGGGGCATTTGGGGCACATTTATAAAATTAACCAGAGACCTGATCTCTGGTTAATTTTAAAAGCACTAATTGCTACCACAAGCTCGCGGTAGTAATTACCAATACCAACCACTTGTAATGGCTGGTTAATTATCGAGCGTGATAAATTAGCGATCCACTTGTAATCTGGCGCTTAGTATTTTTTTTTTTTTTAATTTTATTTATAACCAGCAAATGGTACAGTGCTAAGAAACAGATCAGAGACACACCATGCAGGGTGCAGCAGAGTAATACAAAACTGATAACACAGTATGATATAATAACATACATCAGCACAAATTTGTCAGCACAAATTTGTCAAATACAGTAGTATACTATGCTCACTTTTGCATTAAAATCTACACCAGACTTAAATGGGTCATCGAGTGTTCTAGCATATATACTCACTAGTACCACAATGCTGGGGTTTTATCTTTTTTTTTACCTAACACAGCTAACCTAAACCTAACCTAACCTAAAATACAATCATACCTATCAAACAAGCAAACGAATATCCTAAATTGATGAGGCTTATCCGAGTTAAGTAATTATTTTCTCTGTTATGGAAGAGACTCTAAGCTGTGAAATTACGTGTTAATCGGCTAGTTCAACCCATAACCAGTACAGTTTGTGGTAATGTGTAATTACCAGCCCCCCGCTATCTTACATGACTTCGTAGAAAAATATGGACATTAAGGTTGGAGCAATGTGATTGGCTGTAGAGGAGTTTTAGATTTGATATAAAGCAAGTGTATTCTGAATGTGTTTTATAAATATTTTTAGCCTGATGAAACAGCTTGTTATAGCTGAGAAACGCGTCACATTTTTAATAAAGATTTTTTAGATTTACACTTGCTTTCATCAATGGAGTATTTTGTACCACTTGTATGTTGCTAATGCAATTATTGGCACCTGAGAGTTATCCTGTATCTACCTGGAGGTATCAGTCTACTGGGCGACTGTTTGGTTCCAGTTTGCTGCTTATGCACCTGCAGGTGCTTTGGATCCTGTAAGTAAGATTGCTCAGTTCACTATTCTGTTGTCCAAACGTTACTTGTCTATGGTATGCACATTTTGTGTCCATATAGGAATCTGCTAACAACCACTACCTAGGACTACGTTTGACTCTTGATGTGTACCAGTGAGCTGGACCACTGAGAGGCTCCAGTCTGCCCCATTAGCACCAAAGGGTGCGTCTCTTTTGTGAGTATTCAATTGTTACTTGTGTGGATTGCATATTTTTTATTTCTGGCTGTACTAGGCCATGTTTGGCGCCTCTGTGTTCTCTCTTTTTTCATCTTGCATGTCTTGTCAATTAGGGAGTAAAGGTAAAAAATAATAATAAAACTAAAACGACTGCATCAGCAGATAACTAAATAAAATAGGTGTCCTATCATAACAAAATTAAACAAAACAACATAATGTACACCTAAACAGACATTTTCCCTTTTAGGAGCTTGATATTAATTTCAGCATAGATTCTGCCTCCCCCGGTGGAATATAATACAAAACATGTGATGAGCACATCTTTACAGAAAGCTTCCATAAGAGTATATGACTTCAGGCTACATTGAAATGTTTAATTACATAATGAGAAGAAGGGAACCAAAGAGCCTCCAATTTATAGTACATTTATCTGATTTATAATTTGGATTACCCTGCATGCCACCTGTGAAAAAATAGCAAGGAGCATAATCAACTTACATGTGGTATAGACATAAAAAGATTTTAACATTTGGGGAGACATGAGATGAAACAAATAATTATCATAATTTGTACTATGTTCAGGCCTTAACATAACCAAAACAAAAAGCTCCTATTTGGCTCAATAGATGTCCTCCATATTTGTATAGCGATGTGTGTAGTGGGCGGTCCAACAAAATATTAGAAAAGACAATAGGATACATACACGGCTTAAATGCGCCAAAGTTAGAATGCTAAAAAAAAGACATAGACATCATATATGCGCAGAATTAAGCAATTTCTTAGCTAGGGAGGAGAACCAAAGTGTTTCAGGGTAATATGGTTAATACAACACCGGAGCAAAATGCCATCAATTTATAGGCAGGGTAATAGACTACCTAGAGCATACCTTCCATTCTACGTTTTTACAAATAAACAATTTAATAAATCAAACAATGAATAAAGTCCAACCGGGCTAAAAAACAGGAAACAGTCTCTAACACGGATCCAGCGATAATGTGAAAGGTTAATTTACCAAGGAGCAAGGGTATTTCTATATTCATCTCACACATGACCCCAGCAATAGATAAATTACCCAACTCCGACACGGCCTGGAGCCTGATATCCATGTCTCTGAGGAATGTCTCTGGTTTGCAGAGGACGGTGTCCGTGTGAGCCTTGCAGCATCGCATCATGTTGTTCTCTGTTGAAGTGTGTCTTTGTCATGCCGGAAAGCCTGTCTTTTCCAAACTGGTAGAAGTCCCGTGTAGGCATGGTGTGGATTCTGACTTTACGATGGCCATAAAGGGTTACCCTCTCAGTAACAGGCAAGTATTCCGTTTCAAGAAATTCCCATTTGGTCAGCACTGCACAGTCCGGGTTATAAGCGACGCCTGGGGCTGCAGCAGAGATTGGGTGGACCGGCAATGGTAATTTCGAGCTCTCCTCTAGTGCTGTAATAGGCTCCATAACAGGGAAATCTAAAGTGTATTCTCCTGAACTAGCCTCCGTTCTGCTGCATATAGCTGCGATACAAGGTGCAGCTCTGCATTGGCCCACATCAGGCCATGCACTAGTGGTCCACGTGGTGTCACACTAAGAGTCGCAGTCTAGTAATTGTTGAAATTGAGAGGCTGCTCTAATGGGCCACATGGGGGTTACCAGCAGCGGCATCAGTGTCCCATGTATAGGATCAGGCGTTGTGGAACTCGATCTCTCAGTTGCCTGAACAGCATCTCTTAATCTTTCATAACTTACGATTAGCTGCTCAAATTTAGGCAGGAGGATAGAGTGTATCTGATTAGCAATGTCCCTTGCTGAGTCCATTGTTCAACAATCTCTTATGGATTTTATTTCAATAAACTGACTTCCAGGGAAGAAGCGTTTGAGAGGCTTCTATCTGCTAAAGGTTCCCGGACAGCTTGCCCGTCAAGGGAGATGCAGATGGCGTAGAAAAATGGCAATTTTGCAGATATTAAATGAAGGTTCTTGCTGCCATCTTCTAGGTCCGCCCACCGGAAGTCTCGGCGCTTAGTATTTTAAGGTTTATTTGACTGCACAATAGCAAGGGATAGAAGTTTGTACCAGGCTTTCAAAAGGATTAAATAAGAAGGCATTGCACGCAAGCGCAAAACTTATCTGACATCTTGTAACATTGGCAAAATTAATGTGATACTGCCGCTTTGCACTTTCCATTGAAAGTATAGGGTGCACTATACAACAGTATGCATTCGTAACTTGTTCACTTCTCTTGGTTTGTTTTTAATTCAACATACTTGCTCATGGGACTGGTCGCCATAAAGACACGATAACATACCAAGTTAGTGTATACTTTATATTCTCGCTGAGGACTGGCCTATTGCAACTATGCCTGATAAAAAGGTGTCTCAAGTGTATCGCGACACAAATAAGGCTTTTCATGTAAACTGCTATTATTTATGCGTTTATTTTTAATTGGACATACTTGCACACGTGTCCCGTTGCCATAGAGATAGAATAATATATCAAGTTAACTTGTATTCTGGACTCTCGCTGATGATCAGCCCGATGCAACAATGCCTAACAATATATATTTTATATTTTCACTGAACAAGCTGCCTCTATTGTTTATCGACATAAACACATTTTTTTATGCAAACCGCTAGTATCTATTACATTGCCAGCTCGGTCTTGCTGTTATATGTAGCTCAGTTGCTATACCTATCGGTCTATTAATAGCAGTGGACAAGATATTTTATTGGCTTGATGAATAATGACATACTATTTATATTAATTTATTAGTTCCCCAATTAGAACAGTATCTAGGTGGGTTGTATGAATTATTCATACTACTTATCCTTTGTTTAGAAAAATAAACATCATATTTTTGGTTTATTCCATCAGAATGTCTAGTTTTCAAACTGAAAAGCCAAAATTCTTCTCTATGGAACAGTTGCTTGACTCTATCGCCCCCTAGGGTGTTTCTTTCAATATGTTCTATACCCATAAATGTAAAGTAACTAAGACTTTGTTCATGTTGATGGAAGTGTCTGGCTACTGGGGTTTTGGAGTTAGGGTCTTTTATTGTTAGTAAATATTCCTTTATTCTATCTTTTAAGGCTCTAGTCGTGACCCCTACGTATTGAAATAAACATAATTTACATGCTATCAAATAGATTACATGATTATTAGTCTTACAGTTGATTTGTGTATTAACCGTGTATGTTAAACGTGTTTTACTAGAAATGTTTTAGACTTTACAGACGTATGTTCAGCTTTTACATGGTCTGTGTCTACATTTAAAAGAACCTTTAATGTCCCTTAACCAATTGGGTTTGATTCCCTTAGATATATTTGTTTCGTTATTCTTTCCCCAATGGTAGGGGCCCTCCTTGCTACACATTGTATGCCATTCTCAAGATCTTTGTTGTAATCAGAGTCTGCAAATAGAATAGGTAGATGTTTCTTAACAATCTTACATATACTATTATACTGTTTACTGTATCTATTGACAAAGAAACATTTAGATATAGACTTTGTTTCTGTTTTACTGTTCTTATATCTAATAAGTTCTTCACTATGTAATTTAGCCACTTCATCCCTCATATTATTGAGCATATTTTTTTTTATAACCCCTTGTTGCCAACTGTTTAATAAGAATTTGTTATTGATCCATATAAATTTGGTTATCAGAACAGTTTCTACTGAGTCTTATAAATTAGCCCCTCGGTATACCACTTATGGTATGCCTGGGATGGCATGAATCTCCTCTCTGTCTCTTTCTTATGTACCTTGGTAATTATAGAGAAATCATTACTATCTATCGATATATCCAAATAAAGAAACGTTGTCTCTAATTTGCTAGACTTGACAGTAAATTTGAGGTTGGCTTCATTCTTACTCAGATGCATCAAAAACTGTTCCAGATTAAAGTAATCGGTGTCTTTCCAAATGATGATTAAATCATCAATGTATCTACCATACAGTATGATGTTATCTGAGAGAGATGGAGGATTAGAAAATATATATAGAATTTCGTAGTACCCCATAAAAATATTTGCATACGAGGGGGGCCCCCATCGCTGTCCCTTTCTTTTGCAGAAAAAATTCCCCTGCAAAAGTGAAGAAGTTGTGTGTAAATAAGAATTCTGTTATTAGTATCACAAAATTAATGAATTCACATGTGTATGATGTATATTTGGTAAGCATCTGGTTCAAAGCTAGTAGCCCCATGTTATGGTATAAAGGGCTTCCACATCTATGGTTGCCCAATGTACTCTTTCCTCCATGTTATTTTGGTGAGCTGTTGGATCAAATAGGTGTTATCCCTGATATACCCAGGTAGGGCAGTGACTACTGGTTGTAAAATGTGATCTAACCATTCACCTAATCTTTCATATAGGGAATCAATACCAGCATTTCTAGGATCATCCTCACTGGACCTAGATTCATTAACAGTTGTATTCGTAAGGTCTACTTTTTCTAAGTCTATACTGGAAAAGTTTACTCTCCTGTTGTATGTAGTGTTTTTTGTTTTTTTTATTACACCTTTTCTGTTCTTTCGTGATTTATTCCTCCCTCTGTGTTCAGTTTCCTTGAACTTTGCCAGGAGTATACTATATTTAATGTATAATCTTTTGTATCTCTATTATACTTGTTAAATTTCCTTTCAGAGATTTCTTTGCCTAATTTATTAATTGTGTCTTCTAGTTGTTTATTATAATCCTTATACTTATTAGATTCCTCAAAAGGTTTCATAAGGGTATACAGACTATCTATTTCTGAATGTCGTCTCTTTCTTTCTTTTTTATGTCTAACTAATTGATTCATAAGAATAGTGCAACATTTAGAAAAAGTTTGATGAAGCATTATTAATTGGGCAAGGACGAGCGCAACAAAACGCCCCATATGTTAGCAATTACACTCCATCAAGGACTATGGGGTCAATTTATCAAAGCATCAATCTCAGTGCATTCACTGGCGTCAATACACTAGCCAGACTTCGCTGACGCGGATCTGAATACGATACCCTTATTTATAAAAAAAAACAGTCAAAAACACTTGCGTCAAGTACGGTGCGAAGAGCATCGGACTGTTGTTAACTAACAGTCATTGCTGACGCGGTTATTTGGCTTTTTCCCAACTTTATTTATACCATTTCATTACTGTCCATGAACAAGCACATTTCTCTAAAGATAATCTTTTATTTTTCAACTGTTAATGTCCAAGAAATAGCTACATTTATACATCAACAAACAATATCTCGTAGAAAGTTATTTTTATATTTATTTGTTACACAAAAAAATCTGTTATATGATAGGTTCACATAAATTAATGTGTATTTGTATTTCTAGAAGTCAAGATATGCTTTTATCTCATATTTTTTTTATAAATGATTATTAATGCTAGAATGTGTACATATATCTATGCACAATATTATTATTCTGAGCAGGAATAATTGCAAATATAACATGTAATCAGGGTATCATATATATTTATTTGCAATCAATGGATATTTTAAGAGCTGGGCCAGTTTTCTCTCTGTACCTGTGTAACCCCTACTGATTGCAATCTATTTTTAAAAACCACCCCTTCACAGGTGTTACAGTTTAATGTTAGGTGGGCTATCCCTTTGAGCTATCAGCTTAAGATTATATTGACTCAAACATCAATTCGAATTTTAAAATCCTTGTCTAAAATATTACACTGTGTGTCCTAATGTCTGCATCAATGTTTATCTTTAATTTTAAATTCACATATACATACAGTACTTTCAAAGTATAATACACAATGTAACAAATGGCACTTATTCTGAGCAGGAATAATTGCAAATATAACATGTAATCAGGGTATGATATATATATATATATGTATATATATATATATATATAAGGTATGCAAGTAGAATCCCAGATACAAACAATATATCTTAGGAAGCTCTAGGTCCACCAGCGCTCCAGATGAGGGTTATAATAAATGATCCTCAAAAGTGACAATAAATACAGTAGGTTAATACTGAATATGCTTAATGGCTGCAGCTAACCTAAGTCGAATTGAGATTCTCTGTATCCCCCCTCTAAAGATAGAAATAAAAATAGAATGAAAAGGTAAGCTCTACCTAGCATATAATATGTAGGAGTATAAATAAAGGATAATACATATATAAAACCACATATACAGATGAATAAATGTATACAAAAACCTAATAAGTAATAATAATAGATAAAAGTTACTAAAAAGTCTTAAAACTCAAAAGGAGAGACACTTGAGCAGTTCATATGAATCCAAAAACTTCTTCAGACTTCCAATTCCCATATGGGTGTGCACTTACTTGAATTGACCTCAATCAGTATGAGGTAAGTAGAGACGTAATCACTTGTCACAACACCCGCTGTCTGCATAAGCCTCTTATATAGGATACAGGACCACCTTATTATTTTGGAGTATTCACGGTTAAAAACTTTCAAATCCTCTTTCCATAGAGTAGGGTAGAACTTCAATATGGTGCCATAGAATGCAAAGAAAAAAGGAAACACTAATAGTGCATTAACCTTTTTATTAATTAAAATATAGAACACCAGTAGATTAAACCTACTCACAAGAGGGACCTCAATATATGAGGTAAAAGTACAGCGTGTAAGTCCAAACACAGGCAAATATCATCAAATGTCAGCAGCTTGTAGTGATACTTAGCAATGAAACCTTACGCGTTTCGAAGGCGTGTACGACTTGCGTCTGCCTTCTTCGTCAGAGGTGAATGTTTGCTATAGCGCCTGCGCGTCTTTTACAGACGTCAGGCGTGATTACGTCAGGAGGGCGGATGGCTTAGTTTCCATAGCGATCGGGTATAAACAGAAAGAAACTTTAAGAATGTATTTCAGATGTACAAAAGATCACTACCGGACTTTAATAGTAAGGTACATCTGTGTACAAAAATATTATACCCTTAAACAAGAATATGTATATATGTGTATGGGTACTATGATACGATAAAAAATATATATATTTAGGAAATAAGACATCCGACACCTCAATTGTTCGTATATCAGTAAGTGCACTTAAAATCAATATAAATAATTTAAAAACCTAATACATATAAAATATTCAATAAAATATAGAATATAATCGATGATTGCTAAAAGCATATATAAATTAAATTGTCATAAAAATGAATACTTGATGATACAGGAATAATACATATGTAGAAGAAAACCTCACATAAAATTCATATAATAAAATATATATATATATATATATATATATATATATATATATATATATATAAAAAGAATTTTTCCATATATATGTATTTGTTAAAATGCCTAAACAGCAGAGGGCATAAAGATTCTAACATATTTCATAGGGGTGTAAATGGAGGATCTATGGGAAAAAAAAAAAAAATATATATATATATATATATATATATATATTATATATTATTTGTAGGGGAACAATAGATGCCAAAACTACAAGAAAGCAGCAATGTCAATATCCTTATTTAGACCATATGGCACCATGGTATTAAATAGGTGAATCCAATAGGTCTCTCTTTGCCTGAGGATACGTTCCCTGTCTCCCCCTCTCTCAGATGTTTTCACCAATTCCAGAATGGTACCTCTGAGACATTTGGGGTCTTGCTCATGAACCACCCTGTAGTGTTCAGAGAGATTGTGAGATTTTAGGCCATCTTTAATATTGGTTATATGCTCGTACATTCTCTTCTTAAAGGGGCGTGTAGTGCGACCTATGTACTGAAGGTCACAAATACATTGAATCAGGTACACTACGTATTCTGTTTTACAATTACATAGTGTCTGTATATCACATTGTTTACCATTTGTTGTGGAAAACACCTGCTTGGTAGGTCTATTGCCATTATATGCATGTTCACAGGCGCAACAATTCAATCTGTTGCATTTATAGACCCCCTTCGCGCCTCCCTCATTGAGCCAAGTTTTCTTCGATTGGGTTTTCCTTAATTGGCTTGGTGCCAAAATGCTTTTTAGATTTTGATTCTTTCTAAAGATAAAGCCTGGTTTCTTGTCTAAAACTCCCTTCAGGATTTTATCTTTATGGAGGATATGCCAGTGCTTAAGAATTATATTTTTAATACCCATTGATCCTTCATTAAATGTGGTGATAAAATTCATTTGTTTTGTTTCTCCATTAGGTTTATTTGATGTGATTTTTGCATTCATACCTTTTATTAAATCCGTATTTTTAAGATTTTTTACTTTATTATAGGCTGCTTCAATATTCCTTTCTCCATATCCTTTCTCTTTAAATTTCTTTTTTAGAGAAGCAGCTTCTTTTTCAAAGTCTGCTTGACGGGAACAATTTCTTTTAATCCTTAAAAATTGGCCATAAGGAACGTTTTTTTATCCAACTAGGATGGTGGTTACTTGTAGCATGGATAAAACCATTGCTGTCCGTATCCTTACTATATAGTTTTGTTGCTATTTTTCCTCCTTCTTGAAACAGAACCAAATCAAGAAATTCAATTTCAGTATTATTGAACTTTTCTGTGAATTTAAGGTTAACATCATTATCTTTTATAAAAAGAAAGAATTCAGAGAGAGTATCGACACCTCCTTTCCAAATAAATATGATGTCATCAATAAAACGGGACCAAGTTACTATGTTGTCCCTAAAGGGGTTGTTATTCCAGATACATCTCTCTTCCCATAGACCCATATACAGGTTAGCGTAGCTAGGGGCAAATTTAGTCCCCATAGCTGTACCGCTAACCTGTATATAGTATTCATTTTTAAACATGAAGTAGTTCTGTTCCAAAATGAATTTTATTGATTCAATAATAAACATTTGATTTTTGTCTGGGAGGTTAGTTAACTTTTTTAACCAATATTCAATCGATTGTATGCCCAAAATATGGGGAATATTGGTATAAAGGGCCGTCACATCAACCGTAACCCATATATAGTCTTCCTTCCATTCAATTCCAGTCAATTTACTAATAGTATCAGGGGTATCTTTAATATAAGATTTCATGGAACGTACCAGAGGCTGTAAGAAATGATCAACGTATTCTGATAATGAGGATGTCAAAGAATTAATCCCCGCGACTATGGGTCTACCTGGTGGGTTAATGTCGCTCTTATGTATTTTAGGAAGGTGGTAGAAAACTGCTACCACCGGATCATTATTGTTCAAAAATTTGAATTCGTCCTCATTTAGAACTCCATGAAATTTAGCGGTATCCAATAGATCATTGTATTTTCTGACAAAGATAATAGTAGGGTTATGTGGGAGTTTTTTATAGGTAGTTAGATCATTAAGGAGTCTTTTGGCTTCATTAATGTAATCTGCCCTATTTTGTATTACAACTCCCCCACCCTTGTCCGCTTCCCTAATGACAATGTCCAAATCTTCTTTAAGTTTTTTTATTTCTAATTTATCATTAGTGCTTGTGTTATCCTTCTTGATTTTGTAATTCTTACAATACTCATAGAAATCCTGAGTGACTAGGCTTTCAAACACTGGGATACAGTTGCCTTTAGAGTGTATAGGATAGAACAATGATGTTGGCCGAAAATTTTAATTTTTATTCATTATCAATTTCTCATCATATTGTTCTTCCATATTCATGGATTCTCCCCTGGCTGAATTATTTAAATTCACCAGTAACGCTACTGTCTCCATATCTGCTTCTGTAAGTGAAGTAATATTCATATTTTGTGTGACATTTTGGTTTTCAACTTTGTTTTTCTCAAAATGTCTGCTCAAAGTAAGCTTTCGGATAAATTTATGTAAATCAATAAACAAAGTGAAGGTGTTAGGCCCCTTAGTAGGGGCAAATGAGAGACCCTTTTTCAAGATTCCCATTATATTGTCATTAAAAGTTTTATCCGAAAGGTTGAATATTTTTACACTATTATCTTATGGTTCCAGTTTGTTTTTTGTTTTTTTGTTGTGTTTGTTTCGAATCCGTTTTCCTCCTCTACATCCCCTATACTTCTTTCTGTTTGTCTTTTTTTTGGATTTTGTTTTCTCCACTGTGGGGTAACGTCCCTTTTTTGTCTTAAATTTGGGGCATTTATTTTTGTGCGGTTCCCTAAAAAATCCTGGCTGTTGAAATAGTTAGTTTTAGTATTTCTCCTAGTTCCCCCCTCATTATTATATGAATATGTTCGATTATGTTGATATGGTGAAGATACTACTGTGTTTTTTCTATAATGTGGATTTCTATTTCCATTATGCTGGTAGTAACCTTCATTTCTTTGTCTGTAATTTTCCATATTGGAATCTCTTCTTATATTATAGGCATTCTCTCTCCTACCATTGTAATCCTGGTTGTGTAAGGTGTTTCTTGCACCTCTTTGTTCCCCATTACTTTGACTTTGTATCCTATTCCCTGTTTTTTTGGGGATATGCTTAATATTTTTATTCATATTTTAATTTTTATTGTTAATGTATGGACCCTCATTGTTCCTATTCATATTACTTCTGATTTTTCCCTCACTATCAAAATTAGGGGAATATAAATCCAACCATTCCATACTATTTGCTCTATCCCTGGGGGTGTTAACTTGATCCTCCCAAACTTCAGGATATACAGTTTCCGTTTTGTCCTCCTCATTTGTATCCCTATCATCATTAATTCTTTCTGTATTAAATTTCTCATTGTAATCTCTCATGAATTTTCTCATTTTATTATATTCCACTTTCGCTTCAAAAGTGGCAATCCGAGATTTATTGGAATCATCCAATTCTCTGTAGTAAACATCTCCCTTAAATGCATTGAGTCTCGCTCTAATGTCCTCTATCTCTGTGGTCAGATTGTCTAATTTCTTTTGTCTATATCTAATTAAAATATTAATCATTTTAAAAGATGCCTCTTCTAAAGCTGAGTCCCACTCAGTAAGTAGTTCCACTTCTGATTGGTCCATAATTGAATTTTTTTTCCAATCTAAGACCCTCTTGTGAGTAGGTTTAATCTACTGGTGTTCTGTATTTTAATTAATTAAAAGGTTAATGCACTATTAGTGTTTCCTTTTTTCTTTGCATTCTATGGCACCATATTGAAGTTCTACCCTACGCTATGGAAAGAGGATTTGAAAGTTTTTAACCGCGAGTACTCCAAAATAATAAGGTGGTCCTGTATCTTATACAAGAAGCTTATGCAGACAGCGGGTGTTGTGACAAGTGATTACGTCTCTACTTACCTCATACTGATTGAGGTCAATTCAAGTAAGTGCACACCCATATGGGAATTGGAAGTCTGAAGAAGTTTTTGGATTTATATGATTTGCTCAAGTGTCTCTCCTTTTGAGTTTTAAGACTTTTTAGTAACTTTTATCTATTATTATTACTTATTAGGTTTTTGTATACATTTATTCATCTGTATATGTGGTTTTATATATGTATTATCCTTTATTTATACTCCTACATATTATATGCTAGGTAGCGCTTACCTTTTCATTCTATATTTATTTATATATATATATATATATATATATATTTGCAATCATTGGATATTTTAAGAGCTTGGCCAGTTTTCTCTCTGTACCTGTGTAACCCCTTCTGATTGCAATCTATTTTTAAAAAAACTCCCCTTCACAGGTGTTATAAAATGGCCTGGCATATTACATGACATTTCTTACTGAAAAAGAAATTCAAGATAAGGAAGAAATACACTGAAAATAGCATGACAGTAAAGAGGTGATTTTAATTTCT
Organism: Bombina bombina; assembly: GCF_027579735.1. Classification (NCBI taxonomy): domain Eukaryota; kingdom Metazoa; phylum Chordata; class Amphibia; order Anura; family Bombinatoridae; genus Bombina; species Bombina bombina. The sequence goes on from NC_069501.1 coordinate 648,228,504, forward strand.
GCTGTATCTGAATCATGACAGTTTAATGTTAGGTGGGCTATCCCTTTGAGCTATCAGTTTAATATTATATTGACTCAAACATCAATTCAAATTTTAAAATCCTTGTCTAAAATATTACACTGTGGGTCCTAATGTCTCAGCATTAATGTTTATCTTTAATTCTAAATTCACATATACATACTTTCAAAGTATAATACACAATGTAACAAATAGAACTCACAAGTATCGAGCATTTTGATTAGTTAGTGATAGTTTAAAATGTATATTTGAATCAGATTGGCTGATGTCATAAATCATGTGATTATGCATATTCCAATCAAAAGTGGTTGAAAAATTCACTAGTGTGTGGTTGTTTAGGAGTTTGCGTCATAATTGGTGTGAAAAGTGTTGCGTCAAAATTGGTGCGAAGTGGAGAGTAGGACTTGTATTACATGGCTTAAACATGGTGCACATAGATTTTTCACAAAAATAAAAAGGAAGTTACCTATATATGTATGTATATATGTATTTATTTTATTTTTATCTCTATATCTATTAGTGCGACAAGTTTGGGGCATAACTTTTCAACAAATTTGTAGAAATAATATTGTCCCCTTGCTTTGTAATGAGACAAATTTGTAGCATAATCCATAAGTAGTAATATATTTTTCATTTTTATCCTTATATCTACTAGTGCACCAAATGTATAGCAATAATATTGTTTGATTTAGAATGGGTATACAATTTTAATAAAGTTTCTAGTTTACTTTTATTATGTAATATACTTCATTCTCTTGCAGCATCGAACATAAGCTTTCTCTGTTTTCAGACTCCCATTGAGTTCTATGGCATCCGCGACCTCAAGGGTAGCGGATTGAAAACTAGGTACGCTGCGTCAGAATAGACACGAGCATACCTGTTAAATGTTTGATAAATTTGGAAAAGGTTCAAATAGAGTCAAATCTGAATTAGAAACATTTGTAATGACGCAAGCATCGATCTGAGTCAGATTGAGATTGTGGGATCATATATTACGTCACAAATTTCAACATTTGCCAATCTTGATGCTTTGATAACTACGGCGGATCAATCTCGTGACAAATACAATGCGGAATTCAAGCATATTTTCAGTTGACGCTTTGATAAATCAACCCCTGTGTGTTTTCCCTTGCAGACAGAACAATACTATCATATTTGTGTATGTTGTAAATGAGACATGCTAATCTGTCATGTTCTTCTTGTACAAAGGCTTATACACTATATGGCCAAAATAATGTGAACACCCCGACTAATTATTCAGCTCAGATTGCTAATAGAATGAATAAATTACAGTACCTAGCTATGAAATCTTTATAGACAGACATTTGCAGTACAATAGGTCATACTGAAGAGCTCAGTGACTTTAAGCATGGCACTATAACAGGATGCCACCATTACCACAAGTCAGTACTGCCCTACAAAATATGACCAGATCAACTGTAAGTCCAATTATTATAAAGTGGAAATGTCTAAGAGCAACAACAGCCCAGCCACAAAGTGGTAGACCACGTAAACTCACACAGCAGGACCAACTGTCCACTAGCCTCATATCAATGTGGTGGATACCAAGAGAACACTACATACCAAAATACACAGTGCCTACTGTAAAGTTTGGTGGAGGAGGGATAATGGTCTGGGGCTGTTTTCATTCATACAGGTGGTCAGAGTCCACAATTCATTACTCCTGGGAAACACTCTTCCTGGCCACTAGGAGGAAGCAAATATTCCCAAACCCCAAGAGCTCTATGAAACCACTACCACCTTACTTGAAACCAGACCTCTCTTTGCCTCCACTGGAGAAAGGAGCAGAATGAAGGTGCTCCTGATGTTCTTCTGAGAGGGGTTCTAAGACTAATTTGAGGCCTATTTGCCCTCAGAGTGCTGCTGTTAGACAGAGGGATGTATTGGGAGTATGTGGTAGTGACACAATTACACCCTATGGGAGTTAGTCACAAGCTTTACACAGGTATCGCAGGGGAACCTGTCCTTACCTCCTCCTGTTAGGTCGTTGGTATACTCCTACTCCATAACCTCTGCTTTTATATTTCAGCTCTAGCTTGGCTATCTACTGGATCCCAGTTACATGATGTCCAGTAGTAAGGCGCTTATGGGTAAGTACTTTTTTTTTTTTATTTAGGAGCACTCATTTAGCCAGTTTGGCTATATAGTTTGTATACTGTTGTACTCTGTAGCCTGGGGACAGTATTTAATACATATTTTATGTATTTGCTTACTATGTCTCCTTTTTACATGCGTTATTTGTGTACGTCAGGTTTGCGCATGTCAGCTGTCAGGTTAGCACACGTCAGGCATCAGGATAGCGCACATTTTACTGATATTTTGCCTCCAGTTCAGCTGTGCAGGCCTTGTTAAAATGTTATTATACATTTTGATTAGTCTAATGCGCTTTTGCTTCTAAAAGGTATCTACCCTCAATACAGGGGACTTCTCCAGATTTCGCTCCAGGTTTCAAGAATTTCATATCCTCTACTGCAGTGTTTCCCAAATCCAGTCCTCAGGACCCTTACTCAGGCCAGATATTCATTATATCTTAACTAGAGCACATGTCAAATAATCAGCTGATGGGTGAACTGATTGTTTCACATGTGCTCTAGTTAAGATATAATGAATATCTGGCCTGAGTACTGGGTTTGGGAAACACTGCTCTACTGGGTTTTAGATGCTGACAGCTATGCCTTCTTTAAGTAAGCATAAAAGGTCAGTTTCTATTTTTGCATTAGACAATGTCAGTTTCTATTATTGCATTAGACAATGTTTCTGATCTAAGTTCAGATTTTTTTTCCTGATGCTTTTTCTGAGCTAGTTGTGGTTTAGATTCTATTATTTTTTTCGGTGTCTGGAGGTAAGGATTTTTTTTTCTCCAGGGCAATAAGTCTATGGGTAAATTTAAACGGCGAGATTACGAGTCTTGCGTTAGCCTTAAAAAGCAGCGTTGAGAGGTCCCAACGCTGCTTTTTAACGCCCGCTGGTATTACGAGTCTGGCAGGTACAGGTGTACCGCTTACTTTTTTTCCGCGACTCGAGTTTACCGCAAATCTCCTTACGTCAATTGCGTATCCTATCTTTTTAATGGGACTTGCCTAACGCCGGTATTAGGAGTCTTGGAAGAAGTGAGCGGTAGACCCTCTCCTGTCAAGACTCCTACCGCATTTAAAAGTCAGTAGTTAAGAGTTTTATGGGCTAACGCCGTAACATAAAACTCTTAACTAAAGTGATAAAAAGTACACTAACACCCATAAACTACCTATTAACCCCTAAACCGAGGCCCCCCACATCGCAAACACTTAAATAATTTTTTTAACCCCTAATCTGCCGACCCGACATCGACGCCACTTTAATAAATATCTTAACCCCTAAACCGCCGCACTCCCACCTCACAAACACTAGTTACATTTTATTAACCCCTAATCTGCCGTCCCTAACATCACCGACACCTACCTACATTTATTAACCCCTAATCTGCCGCCCCCAACGTCCCCGCTACTATATTAAATTTATTAACCCCTAAACCTAAATCTAACCCCCCTAACTTAAATATAATTTAAATAAAACGAAATAAAATTACTATCATTAACTAAATTATTCCTATTTAAAACTAAATACTTCCTATAAAATAAACCCTAAGCTAGCTACAATATAACTAATAGTTACATTTGTAGCTATCTTAGGATTTATTTTTATTTTACAGGTAACTTTGTATTTATTTTAACTAGGTAGAAAAGTTATTAAATAGTTACTCACTATGTGCAGAATTATATAACATTATTTTTAAGGTTTACTGTCCCTTTAAAAGGGCTTTTTGCGGGGCATTGCCCCAAAGTAATCAGCTCTTTTACCTGTAAAAAAAATACAACCCCTCCAACATTAAAACCCACCAACCACACTCCCAACCCTACTCTAAATCCCACCCAATCCCCCCTTAAAACCTAACACTACCCCCTTGAAGATCACCCTACCGTGAGACGTCTTCACCCAGGCAGGCACAAGTGCTCCTACAGAGGGGCAGAAGTCTTCATCCGATCCGGGCAGAAGAGGACCTCCAGACGAGCAGAAGTCTTCATCCAGGCGGAATCTTCTATCTTCATCCATCCGGAACAGGTCCATCTTGAAGCCAGCCGACGCGGAGCATCCATCCAGACCGACGACTACACGACGAATGAATATTCCTTTAAATGACGTCATCCAAGATGGCATCCCTTGAATTCCGATTGGCTGATAGGATTCTATCAGCCAATCGGAATTAAGGTAGGAAAAATCCTATTGGCTGATGCAATCACCCAATAGGATTGAAGTTCAATCCTATTGGCTGATCCAATCAGCCAATAGGATTGAGCTTGCATGCTATTGGCTGTTCCAATCAGCCAATAGAATGTGAGCTCAATCCTATTGGCTGATTGGATCAGCCAATAGGATTTTTCCTACCTTAATTCCGATTGGATGATAGAATCCTATCAGCCAATCGGAATTCAAGGGACACCATCTTGGATGACGTCATTTAAAGGAACCGTCATTCGTCGTGTAGTCGTCGGTCTGGATGGATGCTCCGCGTCGGCTGACTTCAAGATGGACCCGCTCTGCTCCGGATGGATGAAGATAGAAGATGCTGCCTGGATGAAGACTTCTGCCCGTCTGGAGGTCCTCTTCTGCCCTGATCTGATGAAGACTTCTGCCCCTCTGTAGGACCACTTGTGCTCGGCTGGGTGAAGACGTCTCACGGTAGGGTGATCTTCAAGGGGTTAGTGTTAGGTTTTATTAAGGGGGGATTGGGTGGGTTTTAGAGTAGGGTTGGGTGTGTGGGTGGTGGGTTTTAATGTTGGGGGGTATTGTATTTTTTTTTACATGTAAAAGAGCCGATTACTTTGGGGCAATGCCCCGCAAAAAGCTATTTGTAATTTAGTATAGGGTAGGAATTTTTATTATTTTGGGGGGCTTTTTTATTTTATTAGGGGGATTAGATTAGGTGTAATTAGTTTAAAATTCTTATAATTATTTTATTTTTTCTGTAATTTAGTGGGGTTTTTTTCGTACTTTAGTTTATTTAATTTAATTGTAATTAATTGTAGGTAATTTAGTTAATTTATTTAATCATAGTGTAGTTTTAGGTGTAATGTGTACTTATTTTAACTAGGAAGTTATTAAATAGTTAATAACTATTTAATAACTATTGTACCTAGTTAAAATAAATACAAACTTGCTTGTAAAATAAAAATAAACCGTAAGCTAGCTACAATGTAACTATTAGTTATATTGTAGCTAGCTTAGGGTTTATTTTATAGGTATTTAGTTTTAAATAAGAATAATTTATTTAATTGTAGTAATTTTATTTCAATTATTTTAAATTATATTTAAGTTAGGTGGGGTTAGGGTTAGACTTAGATTTAGGGGTTAATAACTTTATTATAGTGGCGGCGGCAGATTAGGGGTTAATAAGTGTAGTTAGGTGGCGACGACATTGGGGGCGGCAGAATAGGGGTTAATAAATATAATGTAAGGTTCAGCGATGTTGGGGGCTGCAGATTAGGGGTTCATAACTATAATGTAGGTGGCGGCGGTGTCCGGAGCTGCAGCTTAGGGGTTAATAATATTATGCAGGTGTCGGCAATGTCGGGGGCGGCAGATTAGGGGTTAATAAGTGTAATATTAGGGGTGTTTAGACTCGGGGTTCATGTTAGGGTGTTAGGTGTAGACATAACTTTTGTTTCCCCATAGGAATCAATGGGGCTGCGTTAGAAGCTGAACGCTGCTTTTTTGCAGGTGCACGAGCACGTTTTGCCAGCTCACCGCTACCGTAAGCAATGCTGGTATTGAGGTGAGATGTGGAGCTAAATTTTGCTCTACGCTCACCTTTTTGCGGCTAACGCCGGGTTTAAAAAAACCTGTAATACCAGCGTTGTCTTAAAGTGGATGTAAAGTCAATGCTATCGCACATCTCAAATGGTTTATCCATAAAAATGAACATAAGTTTAATTCATCCAGCCCCTTTTCGTATACGTCACTATTTCTTTATGCGCATGCGTCTTTCTGTATGCGCATGCGTAAACCAACTGCTGTTTGATTTAGAAGCGCTGCGCATACACGATTTAAGCATGCGCATAAAAAAGCAGCAGTCATTAGCTTCCTGGATTCACGGAGAATAGCAAGTAAGTATCTATCCTCCTAAAACTAACACAAATTGTAATGATAGATACTTTTCAAAGAAATAGCGCTGTGCAAGAGAAAGACCTCTTATATAACTATAATCTATATGCAAACAATTTGGAATTCGTTGTTATTGGATCAGTATTTTGCATACGTTAGCTATGATTGAAGATAAAACGGTGTATGCTTATGTTATGTAATTAATTATATAACAATGTTCACCTATCATAGCACCTACGTTTGGGATTATGAATTTTAGGCAAAGGCTTTTGAACTACAATTTAGAGCGGTCATGTAATTATATTAAACCTGTTGGTTTTTATTTATGTTTGCGATTTTGCACAAGTCAAATAATATAAATAATAGTTGCGCTTAGCTCATGCAGATAAAACAATGATTAGATATATTCAAGGATTTATACATTTTAAATATGTTAGGACAATATACACAAATCACGATTGTAAAATAAACTAACTTGAGTAATGTTTGTTGAAAACATGTAATCCAATAAATTCTAATTATTTAGTCTACCCATTGTTGTCTGTTGAAAACTGCTGTGATACATTTTATTTGTCTTCAATTATTTTTACAACGAAATCAAATTAATCCGCTCTGCATTGCTTGTGAATATTCTCACCTTATCAGGAATAGCACAGTTCCTTGTATATCTACACACATTATTGATTTTGTTATGTGTGGCAATTGCGTATTAAATAATGTTTTTTATCACAGCCCTTTTCAAAAAATGTTGTTTTAATGATAATTATAAGAAATTATGAAATTTCTAATAAAATTTTGATGATTGACCACTATATTTGATACTATATTTGATATAACATAAATTATACATTATTTATGAGCATTAAAAATTCAGTATCATATATTTATGAACTTTGAATACATTATATTTTTATATTTCTGTGTCTTCATTTGACCCATTTTAGAGAGTTATTCTCCATCTGTTTTGCTCAGGAGCAGAAGTTCACTACTGTTAGCTAGCTCTTGTTAATTTGCTGCGCACATATGCCTCTTATCATTGGCTCACATTTTGTGTTCTGCTAGCTTTGAATACAGTATATTTTTCTATTTCTGTGTCTTCATTTCACCCATTTTATAGAGTTATTCTCCATCTGTTTTGCTCTGGAGCAGAATTTCAATACTCTGAGTTAGCTCTTGATAATTTGATGCACACATATGCCTCTTATCATTGGCTCACATTTTCTGTTCTGCTAGCCCCTATTAATGTTTTTCTGCTCATTCAACAAAGTATATAAAAGTTATTAAATTAAGTAAATTCTGATATTTTTAAATGTTATGCTGTATATGAATCTATAAAATTTTTAAATTTTATAGATTTCTCATTGAAATATATCACATACTAATAGAATAATTAATCTACTATTTAAAAGTTTTAAAGATATATGCATCTGTATTTTTAATTATTCATATTCATTCATTATGAAATTTTAAAATATAATTTATTTTTCAAATACTTTATTTATTTGATAGAAATTAATGTATTCATATTCCAAAGTATAGATGTGAAAACTGTCAGTATCATACAGATACCTGCACGCGCATACATTATCATACTTTGCACAAACATTCACACATTAATGGACATAGACAATTTTATTTATTTATATATATATATATATATATATATATATATATATATATATATATATATATATATATACTGTTCAAATAGAGCACTCACACTTCCAAGATTAATGAATGCCAGGGTGCCATCAGGTAAGTATATGAATGAAGGAAGGTACTCTCTGGTCTTTTAATGAATATTTTAATAAATCAATCGTGACGTTTCGGGTACACAATCTGAGGAAGGGGAGTGTGTCACCGAAACGTCACGCTTGATTTATTAAAATATTCATTAAAAGACCAGAGAGTGCCTTCCTTCATTCACATATCTCTCTGTATCTCTCTCTCTATCTCTCTCTCTGTATCTCTCTCTCTCTCTCTATATATATATATATATATATATATATATATATATATATATATATATATATATATATATATATATATATATATATATATATATATATATATATATACGCACATATAGGTATTAATAAACATAAACATACAAAAATATAAGCACACACATACTCATAAATAGACATAAACCTACATAGTCATTACTATAGTAAAACATGACTATAAATACAAAGACATGAAATTACCGTCACTATTAATCAGAGACATTCAAACACAATAACTATAATAAACATTCTACACACATTCATGAATATACATAATAACAGACTCGCTCAGATAATGTGACACCGTACTTAATATATATATATATATATATATACATGCTTTCAAATACATGCGCGCACAAAATAACTATTCTAAAATTTTAAATAAATAAAATAAAAAAAATATTTCTCTTTGTTTCGCACACACAATAATTAATACCAAAAAAAAAAAGAACACACAATCTTTGATACAAATAAACAAGCACACAAAATCATTAGACTTAGACTTGCACACAAATTTATTAATAAAATGAGATAACAGATATTGATTTATATAGACACACATTCCTTTACAAGTAATCAATCAACTAATATATGTTCAAACAGTCAGTAATAGACACACAAATGCTCATACACTCATAAATCAAAAATATAATAAATCAAATCTATAAAAAAATTGTTATTGTCATGCACACATAGTCATTACTAGAGAGCAACATGCATACACATTTTTCAATAGACAGAAACATTCAATTACATTGACTTTTAAAGATAAAAACAGTAGAAAAAATATGAAACTAACACAGACCTCTAAAAATTTTTAAAATTGTAATAGACTCCTATGTTCACACTTGATAGAGAAAATTCATAAACAAGCTTACACAATCATAAAGTGAGAGAGACAAGCATTACATTTAATTTACAGACAAACATATAAAGAAAAACTCTCAAATATAAAAACACATTCAAACAATGTAATCTATAAAATTAAACTTACACACATTATTCGGCACAGACATCCATCAACAAATTAATTGTAATATATAGATACATCCAATTAAAGCTGTTGTTTTTAATTGAGTTGGCAAGCAAGCCATGTGCCTCAGTGTATCATATTTTTAATGTTATACACATCTACCCTTTATAATCAATAACAGCAAATACACAATTTAAATGATCAATAAAGAGAGGTCTTTTAAATACCAGAATTTTAACTTGCCCTGAATACAGTCTATCTTCTCAGGCAGCTTTTTTAATGTTTTTATTCCTGATAACTTATAATGAATATGATACTTACACTCAAAGAATTAACTAATAGTAATGATAATATTAAAAGTATGTTTGTTGTTATAGTATGCAAGTTATTTTTTAAAAAATTAAATGATTCATAATTCCCATACCTTCCTGTATAATTTTTTTAAAAATTTTTTTTCATTAACCTCTTCAAATCTCTCGATTTTGTATTTCGATCACTTAATTCACTCACTCACTTCCTCCCTTCTTTAACAACTCACATATTTAAAGGGACAGTCTAAAATATAATTTTTATTGTTTAAAAATTTAGAAAAATCTATTTATTACACATTCCCCAGTTTTGTATAACCTACACAGTTATATTATTATACTTTTTAGCTCTATAAATACCTTGTATCTAGGAACCTTCTTCCAGCACCCTGATCACATGACTGTTAATGTTTATAATCTATTGTTTTAAAGTTATCAATTTTTGTTGATAATCTTAAATAACCACCTGTGCCTGAACACAGTACTATGTATATATAGCATGTTATAAGAGCCAGACCTTAAAGGATTTGAAATTAGCATATGAGCCTACCTATGTTTATTTTAAACTAAGACTACCTAGCTTATAAAGAAAATGGTATGCTAAAATAATTTTTTTACTTGATTAAAATTAAAAGTCCAATGTGAATAAAGAATTTTTAATTTATAATAGACTGTCCCTTTAAATAAATTACTCACTTGTTTATTTAAATTATATTAGGTTTATCAATTATTACAATACTTTATTTCAATCCACAAATTTCTCTTCTATATCAAAAATATTAATTTCTATATCTCACTCGATGAATACTACAATTGAACACACAATTATAACCTCCCCTCTTACTTTATCTACGTCTTTATTTATTATATTTGAAAATATAATAAATTCCATTAAAATAATTTATCATTTTATTTTTAGAGACCATAATATTTATATTAATATTGTTAGCAAATATATAAAAATATTTTTTATATATTTTTATTTTTATTTAATTTATAACATATTTATATAATTAAATTATAATTATAAAGTATATTATTTTGATTGATTTTGACAGATCAAAATGGCTGCATCTGGAAGTAATATCAGACGAAGGACTTTAATGGAATTGTGTGATCAAGAGGTTGCAGAACTGGTAATATTTTTTTTCTTCCATTTAATTTTTAAAATAATTTTGAAAATTGAATGAAAGGTAACAAAATATAGTTAATGTATAGTATATAATTTTTTATGTAATGCATTTAAATATTATATATATATATATATATATATATATATATATATATATATGTAATTTTTATTTTTTATTATAGATGCGTGATTTTTTGGAGAAAAAAAAGGGAGACAAGCGAAATCGACGTATCACAATCTCATCAATTTGATCCACAGAGGGATATAACAAGTGCTGATACAGAAGATTTAAGTGAATCAGGACTAGTAGATCAATCAGGAGAAAATACTGATGATGAGGATCGTCTACATAATATTGATTGGTGTACATGTGGTAATTGTAAAATAATGACAACTGTGATTGAATCATTTTGTTGTCGTAAAAATGAGGATATATCATCTCAAATTCCAGAAGGTAAAGCATGCATTTTTGATCATCAAAATCATATCCAGGAGACAGATGAACAATTTCTGCAACATGTATCAGATATTACTGGAAGTTATGTTCCAATGTGACCAACAGCAGTTGATACACTGACTCAAAGGTAAATATATCAATATATATATATATATAATTTCACAAATATTTAATGGTTATTAATATAAATAATTTAATTTTACTACTTTTTAAAAATGTATAGTCTTGCATGGAATTAACTAATTTAATATACTTATTTTTATTGACTTCTTAGATTTAAATTTATAGTGAATATTTAATGAGACAATGAAAACAATTTTTTTTTTTTTTTTACAGAAATTACATCTAATTGTAATTTATATTGTACTACGATTAACAAATTTTAATGTTTGTCTTTAAAAATTGTTTTTTTCAAAGGCATATAATATGTTATTTTTAGAATTGAATCAAGAACAACAATAATGTATTACTGTTTGAATGTATCCACCAATGTAAGTTAGTTGTCAGCCACGTTGTGGGCAGCAGATTATTGTTTAATATGTATTAAGTAGGGCACGTTGTCCAAAGATTCACATTATATTTTTAATAATATTATGCAGGTGTCATTGAAGTATGTGGCTGAAGATTAGGTTTTAATAATGATAACATTAGCGTTATTTATACTTTGCATTCATGATTATTAATTATTTGAATTTAATGTTTATTACTAATGTTTTTTTTCTATAGAGCTTTTCGAAAATTGGCATACAGAGGATTCTCATGGATATATGGTAGATTGGGTCCAAAACACAGAAGACCAATTCCATCATGTGCAGTAAATAGCATAAGACATGCATTTCCTGCTCTAGATCAAATCTATGTTGGATTTCACTACCCTGAAGATGATGGAAATGCATTTGAGATGATCCTCGACTAATTTCTTTTTTTAACTTCACTTTTTCATTTTTAAAAATAATTTTAATTTCAATATTATTGATTGTATTTTTAGTTGTATTGTCCGTTTCTTTCCCTTTTTTTTTTTACTTTTTTTTAGAAATTGATTTTTAATATTTTTGTATTTAAAAATATTTTTCATGAACTGTTCTATAAAATAAAATATTTAAAATTACATTTCTATATGATTATTATTATTTTAATATATTTGTGAACAGATATTAAAACCCAAAAAATTGTTGAAACAATAAATTGTTACATGAATTTTAATACTATATAAAAATATAAATAATACAAAATTTTTAAATAAATAATACAAATTTTATTATTCAAAGAACAAATATTATAAACAAAATAATTACTAGTTCAAACATAAACATGGATATATTATTATTTCCAAGATATAATCAACTTTGTGTTATAAACAATTATAATTCTTACAAAAAAACATATTTAAAACTATATAACATTTTTAGGAGAATGATTCTATATATTAATGTACATATAGTGTACAATTAAAGCAATCTATAAGTGGTGTTCATCCCAAATCGAGAAGTATGGTTTTTCTATCAGTTTTTTTTTTATCTGGCCTAGGGGTAGATGCGATGTTTGGAGGTAAAACCTTGTTTTTGGACTCCCATGTGTGATTGGATTTTCCTTCAACTATGTTCAATACCTCTGTGTTAATGAGGTAGATATGATTCAAGTCCATATCCTCGTAAACCGGTCGAACCATCCACTCCTTCTTGCTTTTTGGGAAATATGTCATGTATTTTAAATCTCCATAACTAGCACTTCTGGGAGTTGGTTTCTTTACCATTGCTTGAACTCGATGTGAATTTCTATTGTTGGCCAGTGCTGCTAGTTTGGTCCGTGCCTCCATACCGTCCATTTTAAAATGTATTCTTTTTGGACAAAAAAGCTATGAAACACTTCCAATTTTCCTGTGTGGCAGAACAGGTTTAGATGGCTTAAATCCTTGATTGTTTGTTCGTTACAAATAATTTTTTTCTAATTCATGTAATGATTCAGATTGTTTAGTAAGCCATTTCCTTGCTCTAACTTGATCTGCCTCCAATTCATCATGATGACATCCTGTTTCAATACCATCATCCGTCCAGGTATGGATATTCAATACATGATAAAGACAGGATTTCCATTTCTTGACCATTTTTTCAGCATCACCCTGGCAGGAAACGCTGCACGACCATAGCTGGTTTGCTATCGATGGTACCAATTTTGAAAGTTCGGAACAGGATTTTTTTTTTACTGACCGAATGGAGTTTCTTTTTTAGGCTTTTAGTATAATGCCAAATGTCATATTGATGATTAATGTTCTTATATTCTTCTCTGATAATTTTTTGAATACTAACGTGGCAATCCGTTGCTACCACCACTGTTAGTAATTACTGATTGAGAAGGCTGTTTATGGCACGTCTGAAACCTTTTGCCTCCATAGCCACTGATGATGTGGTCTCTGTAACCTATACAACTTGGATATCCAATATTTTTTTTGGTTTGGTCCTCCATTACTGTGTATACACAGTATTTGGCTGAGAATCTTGGGCTATCACACTGCCCATCACCTGAAACACTTATAGTTTGACCTTCTAAACTGTTAATGTTTTTGCGACATTCTTCTTTCCAAAAATTGTCTACCATTGGAAATAGAAATTGGTTCTGATAATTGTAATATGTTTGTTGTGATAAAAAAATTATCCCAAAGTATTTAAAATAATCAAAAATCTTTTCAAATTGATTTCCTGTAAACAAAACAGAAGAACAAGCCAAGATATTTCCAATAGGTTTACGACCTATCGATGGTTGGCTGCACCACAAAGTTGAATTGTGTCCATTTTCGCATATCCTAGTAACAAGAAACATTGTACCAATCTCGCTTTTTTGTATGAACATCATTGGGGACTGGCCTTTTGTTCCAAATCTACAAGGGATCAGTTTAATAAGTTCATCTAAACAGCGATCGAAAACAATGTATTTTTTTTTCCATAACGAAATTCAAGTTTGTAACTTCTTCAACTATCGAGTATTCGTCCTGAGTTTCCTCGGTAGTTTCGGGTAAATAAGTAGGATCATTAGAAACAACGTCCATTTCCTCAATATTTGACAATTCCAGATTATCAATGATCGGCTCAATTAGAACTTCATCAAGTGTTAATCTAGTTGGTAATGGTTCCTGAATTTGAGGGTCGATATTTGTATTTATATCTGTAATATTTCTATTGGTTCTATAAATGTTGGATTGGATACAGGTTCAAGTGTTGCAGCTTCATTTAATGAGGCTAAACTTGCTTGAAGACTATTATCGGCAGACATGTCTCCCATTGTCCATGTGTATTTGTCCACATTCTTAAAGTAATCCTTAGTAGATGTTGCTTTACATTTTGTTTTGATTAGATTTCCGGTTTGGATACTAGAACTTAAAGTCCCATAGAAGGGATTGAAACTAGTTTCTTTATTCTCTTTATTGATAATCTCAGTATTGGTGAAAGCATCTGATTTTGTAATATTCAGCTTATGTCCACAAGCATGACATACATTGACACGCACTTGGTTTTCAATAATGAAAGCAGTAGAAGTCAATGGTATTGTATCAGCGATTGTTAAAGGTGCTATTCTCGGATCTTGTCTTGATGTATCTGCTTGTTGTTCAGAATGAGTAATTCTGGAAGGGAAAATTGTGGGTGCAGCATCGGGTTTCAATTTCTTGTTAACTCCATGCGTATAATAACAATCATTATGAAAGTGTATAGAGCACATTCTGTATTTTATTGTTTTATTGGTATCATATACCCTTTGAACCATTTGTTCGAGATGATCCGGTGAGTATTGATTTGTTTGTTGAAGCCATATCCGGATTTTATCTTGTGTCTTTGGGAATACATGGAAACTGACATTCGGTTGTGACCTTCCTCTACATGTTGAACTGCTACAACCAATGACCATACAGTCAGGCATGATGTTTCAAAGTAATCTGTGAATATATATAAAAAAAATTATATTAATTCTTTACATAGTTTATATAATCGTAGTTCTTTAATAAATACTAAAAAAAAATTGAGGATACTATTAATTATATAAAAAAGTAGAGTATATTTTTAATTTAAAGTGTGTAAAAGAGAGATATATAACAATAAAAAAGTTTGATATATATTTATATATAATAATCCAAAATTTTAATTTAAAGTTACATTGAACAATATTATATATTCTAATTAAAAAAAAATAGTATTTAATCTGTTTTTTAATCAAAAAATAATAAATATTTGTTAACTGATTTTGATAAATTTATTTTAAATTAAAAATTCTTATTTAAATTTTAATTATTACAATTTAAAATATACACACATAGTGGGGCATCTGTTAATTTAATAATATTTTAAGCACATATTTTATAAATTACATTTTTATTTAACACATTCGATTTGCATAATCAATAAATGCAAGTTAACAAGACAATGCAGTAGCACTTAGTCTGAAAATCAAATGACAATTCTATTTTTTATTTACAAAATTCTTAGTTCAGTTTATTTAAACTACCCTTGTAGCATGTGATAGCAATCAGCCAATCAAAAATGAAAATTATAATAGTCTATGAATTATTGAACATGCTCAATAGGATCTGGTTACTCTAAAATTGTAAATATAAAAGACTATGAACATTTTTTTTAATGGAAGTAAATAAGAAATTTTTTAAAAATTACATTCTGTATTTTAAACCGAACAGTATAATTTAACCAGAGTGTACCTTTAATATTCTGAAACTGGAAGATATACTGAATAGTCTATGCCAAAATAAAGTGTAATGTTTCAGAGAGAGCATTTAATTTTAATAAATTTTCACATTTCATTTTAACGATCAATTATCGTTATTTATGTTTCTGTTATTTTTATATCATGTATTTCATATAGATAACAATGTGCTCGTGCAAGTGAACTTATCTTGGAGCAGGCCCAGATTATTTAAATTTCAATTTAAAATATATATATATATATAAATGTTGTTCAAGCAGAGAAAGTAGCAGAACACAATGGCAAAAGAACATTATAGAATATATGAAAGTTAGAAAGAGAGATGATGGAGAGAGAGAGAGATAATAGAGAACATGTAGAAAAACATAGAGAGGAGGGAGGAGAGAGAGAAGACATAGGAGTAAGAGAGGGAGATAAATAGATAGAAGATAGAGGAGGGAGAAGGAAAGAGAGAGAGGGGAGGGAGAGAAATAGAGAAGAGAGAGAAGATAAACGATATACAACTTATAGGAGATAGAATGAGAGAGATAAAATAGAGGAATTATAAATAGAAAGAGAAATATAGAGAGTAGAGAGATGATAGAGAAAGAAGAGAGAGGAAAGAGAAGTGAGAGGAGGTAGCAGTAAAGAGAGAGAGAGAATAAAGATGAGGGAGAAGGATATAAATAGAGAGAGGAGGGAGGATAAAAAGAAAGAGAGAGAGAGAGAGATAGAGAAAGAAGGAGGTAGAGAGATAAGAGAGTATGGAGATTGATACAAATAGAGAGAGTAGGTAAGAGAAGGAGGTAGAGAGATAAGATAGAGGAGGGAGAGGTATATAGAGATAATAGTGAGGAGGGAAGAGAAAGAGAGAGGAGGGAGAGAGAAAGACATGAGAGAGAAGTAGATAGAGAGATAAGATAGAGGAAGGAGAGGGAAAGAGAGCAAGAGAGAGAGAGATAGATAGAGAGCAAGAGATAGAGAGAGAGAGAGAGAGAGAGAGAGAGAGAGATAGCAAGAGAGAGGTAGAGAGCAAGAGAGAGAGATAGAGACCGAGAGAGAGAGATATAGAGAGCAGAAGAGAGAGATAGATTGAGAGCAAGAAAGAGAGAGATAGATAGATCGAGAGCAAGAAAGAGAGAGATAGAGAGATATATATATATATATAGCAAGAGAGAGGTAGATAGAGAGCAAGAGAGAGAGAGATAGAGACAGAGAGAGAGAGATATAGAGAGCAGAAGAGAGAGATAGATCGAGAGCAAGAAAGAGAGAGATAGATAGATCGAGAGCAAGAAAGAGAGAGAGAGATATATATAGCAAGAGAGAGGTAGATAGAGAGCAAGAGAGAGAGAGAGATAGAGACCGAGAGAGAGATATAGAGAGCAGAAGAGAGAGAGAGAGATAGATAGAGAGCAAGAAAGAGAGAGAGATAGATAGAGAGCAAGAAAGAGAGAGAGATAGATAGAGCAAGAAAGAGATAGATTGAGAGCAAAAGAGAGATAGATCGAGAGCAAGAAAGAGAGAGAGAAAGATACAGAGCAAGAGAGAGAAAGATACAGAGCAAGAGAGAGAGAGGTAGATAGAGAGCAAGAAAGAGAGTGATATAGATAGAGAGCAAGAGAGATAGAGATAGAGAGCAAGAGAGACAGAGAGAAAGAGAGAGAGAGAGAGAGAGAGAGAGAGAGAGAGAGAAAGAGAGAGATAAAGAGAAAGATAGAAAGAGAAATAGAGAGAGATAAAGAGAAAGATAGAAAGAGAAATAGAGAGAGATAAAGAGAAAGATAGAAAGAGAAATAGAGAGAGATAAGACAGGAGGGAGAAGGATAGAGAGAAAGAAAGAGAAAGAAGGAAGTAGAGAGATAAGAGAAAGTCGGGAGAGGGATAGAAAGAGAGAGAAGAGAGGAGAGAGAGAGATATAGATAGAGAAAAATAAAGATTGGAGAGAGACAGAGAAATAGAGAGAGAAATAGAGAGAGAGAGCAATAGAGAGAGAGACAGAGAAAGAGAGAGACATAAGAGAGGAAGGAGAAGGATAGAGAGAGAGAGAGAGAGAGCGAAAGGAAAATAAAGGAGGTAGAGAGATAAGAGAGAGGAGGAAGATGAATAGAAAGAGAGTGAAATATAGAGAGAGACAAATAGAGAGATATATGGAGAGAGAGACAGAGAGAGAGAGAGATAAGAGATGAGGGAGAAGGAGAGAGAGAGAAAGAAGGAGGGAGAGGGATACTACTAGAGAGAGGAGGGAGGAGAAAGAGAGAGAAAGAGAGAGAAGAGAGAGGAGGGAGGAGATCGCGAGTAGAGGGAGAAGGAGATAAAGAGATAAGATAGAGAAGGGAGAGGGATAGAAAGATAGAGAGGAGAAAGAGAGAGACAGAGAAACATAGAGACAGAGAGAGAGAAATATATATATAGAGAAAAATAGAGAGAGGATAGAGAGAGTGATAATTTATATTTACCATTATTTTAGAAACCATAAAATTATTTAAAACATTTATATACTTCATTGAATTTAGTATGCAAATAAAATATTTTGAATTGAATAATATAGTTTAGATGATAACACATCATAATTAGGTATATATCGTCCAATTTTGTATAACTTTTTTTTAGCTTGAAAAGTATGTGATCCAAATTTTGTATTACATAGAAAGAAATAATAAACATATAAATGAATAAAAGCAAGTTTAGTGACAAATGTTATGGAATTTAACAATGCTGCTTTTATAATACTTACTGCGGTAAAGTTTTAGACAGGATCGATGTGTAGATCGGGAATTCAAAATAGCTGTTGCTTGCTGGCAAAGTATTCAATGAATGGAAACATTCATTGAATACTATGTTGCTTTGACAAGATACGCAGTCAGTACGCATGCGCATTTAAAATTTCATTTACGATCGCGATTGCACAATGATTGAATAACGCATGCGCAAATTAGGCAGTGAATGTTAAACGCATGCGCAAAAAAACAAGACATCGTGAACGAGCTTTTCAAATACGTCATAGAGCGGGTGGGACCGCTCTATACGTTATGCGGAAGAAATAAAGGAAGTAATGATGGGAGGAGCTAGAAGCGAAAACGGAGATAAGTTTTCAACTAAAATATAATGTGATATTTTGCAAATTTTGAAAAACAAAATGCGTTTTTACTAATACACTGAATATGAATGAATATTGATTATTAAAAACGGCAAAATTTACATTCACTTTAAGTGAGTGGTAAGAAAAAACTGCTCGTTAGCAATGCACCCCTGTTAACGGAAAACTCGTAATCTCTGTGAGTGTTTTTAACCCTTTAAGGACACAGCTTTCAGTTTGCTCAATTGTTTTATGACGGAAGAATTCCGTCATATGTCCTTAAGAGGTTAAAGGACCAGTAAACACAGTAGATTTGCATAATCAACAAATGCAAGATAACAAGATAATACAATAGCATTTACTCTGAATTTCAAATGAGTAGTAGATTATTTTCTAACACATTTCAACGTTATGTATATTTCCACTCCCCCTGTACCATGTGATAGCAATCAGCCAATCACAAATGCATATACGTATAGTCTGAGTTCTTGCACATGCTCAGTAGGAGCTGGTGACTCAAAAGAGTGTAAATATAAAAAGACTGTGCACATTTTTTTTAATGGAAGTAAATTGGAAAGTTGTTTAAAATTACATGCTGTATCTGAATCATGAAAATTTAATAAAACCTGAGTGTCCCTTTAAGAATTTCTGTTCCTTTTGTTTGTACAAGGAACAATAATCTTTTTTTTTTTTCCCCTCTCAGAAACAGGGATCTTCCTTTTTTTTCCATGGAAGTCAAATTTGAATTGGTTTAGATCTAAGTAACCTTCTTGCTCTTCCAAGTCAGCATAGTTATGTGGCCCCTGATTCAGATATTCTGGTCGGGGGTAGGTTAACCTTTTTTCAGAAGGCTTGGTTTCATTCTGTTTATGGTCCTTGGGATCTAAATTTAATTTCTCAGTATTACTGAATATGTTTAGGACGAGGCCTCCCAGGGGATGTTTTTTATGTCCTATATATTCCAAAAGATCCTTTGTAGGCAAAGGTCTCTTTTTAAATCTATTTCAGATCTGGGATCCATGGGTGTATTTGTTCCAGTTCCGAGATTTGGAATAGGGATGGGTATTTTATTCAAATATCTCTGTTCGAAAAGGGGAAGGGACTTTCAAGCCATTTTTGGATTTTAAGGCTCTGAACGTTTTTTTTTTTTAGTTTTTTTTCCATTTAAAGTGGGATCTATTCAGACTATTCTGCCTCTTATCTAAAGGTCAATTTTAGAGCTGCAACAACTAATCGTCATAATCGATAATAATCGATTATGAAAATAGTTGTCAACGAATCTCATAATCGATTAGTTGGTTTGTGCACAACACCAGCTGCTTCACTCCACTGAGCTCCTGCACATGGTATTGTGTTTTATAGTTATGTCCTTAGCCTTAGTTTTTCAGAACAGTATAAGTTTACAACTACCCCTGGCTTATGTGCATTGTGCAACCCAGATATAATAGTCATCATTTGGATTGTTTATATTAAATCAGGTGATTTGGAACTATGCTTTGCATGATATACTGCTGAGCTTATTATTTATACCTAGCCCCTAGATTGATGGGAGTTGCTATTTGAACTGATGTGCACTTATCTGCTTGCACAATTATTAGCGGATTGCTTGCTATTGCTGATTATATGTACTGTATAAATAAATGTGTAAGGCTTTGTCCTGTTATTGATATATAGTATTTAGCCCTTTTGATTTGTTTTTTTTATATTATTAATCAATTGTGATATGTTCCGGATTCAAACTTTATAAGTATAAATTTGTTATTTTTAGAGCGGGCTAGATATTTTCCCCTAACCTTATAGCTGGTTATTTACCATTGCATATAGATATTCAAGATATTTTTTTATGTTAGAATGAAGACAAGGGTTACTTTATTGAGAGGCCACTTGCCAAGGTGGAAGTTCTACCTCTTTTCAAACAGTTTTTGGTTTTGTTTAATTATAAAACTGTTCTCTGCTGTTTAAAAATTGGACAAGCAGTTGTGTTAATGTAAAGTTTTAGTCTGAAGTTTATATGTGTAACACTAATTATGTGGATTCTATTTAAAATATACAAAATAATTATTGATTATTTTTTTATCCGATTAGTCGATTAATCGAAAAAAATAATCGGCCGATTAATCGAATATGAAAATAATCGTTAGTTGCAGCCCTAGTCAATTTAATGTCCACAATGGATTTAAAGGATATTTTCCTTCATATTCCTATTCACAAAAATCTAAGGTTTGTTTTCCTGGACAAACATTCCCCCCCCAATTTGGTCTGTTTCTCTGCTTCCAGGATATTTTCAGGTTCTGGGTACTCTCTTGTATGTGATTAAAGCCCAGGGTATTTCAAGCTCTATTTTTATATTTAGTAATTTTTCTCACTAACAGTCTGTTGTTTCTTTAGCAACATGGTTGGAAAATCAATGTTCTAAAGCGTTTTCTTGTTCCCCAGACTAGATTCTCTTTTCTGAGTGTTGTAATTAGAACCAGTCTCCATGAGATTTATTTTACAGATTAGAGAAGATTGTTGCTGATTTTATCTTGACTTCTATTTCGTTCGGTAGCTTTTTTTGCATGCAAGTTTTAGACCTAATGATAGCCATTTTTGATGCTACTCTGTTTGCTTGGTTTCTCAGGAAGTCTTTTCAGCTTTGTAAGTTTCAGCTATGGTGCAGGGATCCTTTTTTTTTTTTTTATGTTTATTTAATTAAACCAACAAAGGGTACAAATCATACAGGTCGCAGAATAATACGCCACACAGGGCGGAGTGACATGATATATAGTGCACACAAATAAAAAATCAACACAATCCAATTGGTGACAAAATTATATAGTGAAAACTGATACAATATCTTCTACAGTTTTCATCTTTCAACTGTAGCTAATACAGTATGTACACCTTGTTGGTGTTTTTATATTAGAACATACCAAAATAAAGGGGGGGATAGAGAGAAAAAAAGGAACCTTGTACCACCCCAGCTCGCCTCATTATACTTTGCTCTTATTTTTCATAATATACCAGCCACTTCCCTATAGCAAGGCATCCATGAAGCAGGAAATTCATCATGTAATACTAATTCTGCAAAGCTATCTGAGCTCAGAAATGGAGATAATATACGTTTTTGAATATGCGGTGCATAGGATTTAATTATGGGTAGCCAGTCTAACATAATTTTTTTTCTTTTGCTGATTTTAAGTGAAAAGATTA
This sequence comes from Bombina bombina, assembly GCF_027579735.1. Classification (NCBI taxonomy): domain Eukaryota; kingdom Metazoa; phylum Chordata; class Amphibia; order Anura; family Bombinatoridae; genus Bombina; species Bombina bombina. Next base: position 648,250,511 of record NC_069501.1, read on the forward strand.
AAAGATTATTTGATTTTGTATTTCTTGAATGATCCTAGATAAAGAGGGAACTGGTTTTGCTTTCCAATTTTTAACTATAAGATGTCTGATTAGTAAACTGATTGTAATTAATATATTCCTCCTCAAAGTAGAATCTGTGGGTTGAATATTGAAAAATATAATATTTTTTGGGTCCATCATGATATCTGAGCCATACTGTTTATTTAACCAGAAAGAAATTTTCTTCCACAATTGTGCCATTCTCGGGCAATAGTAAAACATGTGTAATATATCTGCTTTGGGGTGGGAACAGCGAGGGCAGTTGGCTGTTTGAGAAGAAAACATTTTAGAAAGCTTAGCGGGCATTATATAATAGTTATTTATCAATTTAAGATGTGATTCTTTCCAACTTGCTGAAATTTGACATTTATTTGCTATAATACAACTTGATTTAATTTTTTTCAATCTCCAAATTTGGAAAATCGTGTGACCATGTAACACGTCTTATTAAGGGAAAGTAAGCTCTGTTTATTTAACATGATGTCATACATAAGAGAGATTGAGGATAAGCCGGCTCTAAATTTATATATACAGTACATTTATTTATATCAGACCATGCCAAACACTGACTTGATTCCCAACTATGACTTCTTATATAATGTCTTAACTGGAAATAAGCAAACAGGTCCTTTCTAGGGAGGTCAAATTGAAGAATAAGAGACTTAAATGTACGAATGTAACCGTCTTCATGAATGATTTGTTGTGTATTTATAAGTCTTTTCTCAGCCCACAATTCGAATACAGTCTATGTCCTGGGGTGAAATCAACAGAACCAATTATAGGGAGAAATTCGGAAAAAGAGTAATCTATTCCTAACCGAGCGCAGAACTTCTGCCAAGCTATAATATTTTTTATAGTTACAAATCCGGTGATATTAAAAGGTAATTTTTTTTGTAAGAACAGTGTAAACTAGCTTTCAAAGAAAAAGGATAGATAATGTAATTTTTAATATCCGAACAAGTGAAGAGATTAGTATCTGCTAGCCAATCTATAGCAATTTTGACCAGACAAGCAATATTATATAATTTGATATTTGGTAGAGTAAGTCCAGCCATATCACGGGGATACATTAGCTTCCTTAGGGCAATACGTGATTTTTTTATTCTTCCAAATAAATCTACAAAAGATAGTGTATAATTTGCGTAGGTCGGTTGAGAGGATAAATAGGGGTAAATTCTGTAAAGGATACAGTAAACGTGGAAATATAATTGTCTTAATAATACTGATGCGAGCAGACAGGGAAATAGGCAGTGAAACCCTTTCTAGATCCATTTTGATTTTTTGGATAAGAGAGACTATGTTCAATTTATACCAAAATTTTGGGTTAGCATGAATATAGATGCCTAGATATTTAAGTGTTTCCGTTATTTCAAAGGGATGATTAAGCGTACCAAGTCTACTTTTTTTAATCCACATTAATTCACTTTTATTAAAGTTAATTTTGTATCCTGAAAAGGAGCTGAAAGTATTTAAACTTTGGAACACTACTGGAATTTCCTGGGCTACGTTTTCTAAGAATATCATCAGATCATCCGCATAAAAGAGAAGTTTAAGATACTGGGTTCCAAATCTAATTCCTTTAATAGTATCTCTCAACCAGATTGCTAATGGTTCTAGAGCAATATTGAATAAGAAGGGTGATAATGGGCAGTCTTGTCTGGTGCCCCTACCTAGAATTATGGGAGAGCCGTTTCCATTGATAAGCAGATATGATATAGGATTTTTATAGATACTATGAATAAACTGGACAAACTGATTCTTAAAGCCAAATTCTACATGAGATCTAAATAGGTGCCCCCATACAATTGAATTGAAAGCTTTTTCAGCATCTAAAGTAACTATAGCTGCATAATGCCTAGATTGAGTCTGCTCATCCTTTTCTAAATTCCATATATAATCTATACAGGTTAAAAAACATTACGAATATTTTTGGATGAGTTTCTTGCAACCATAAAACCTGTTTGATCTGGATGTATGATCTTATAAAAACAAGTAGCAAGTCTAGAGGCAATAATTGTTGTTAAAATGTTATAGTCTGTATTTAATACAGAAATGGGTCTATATGCGGCAGGATCTTCAGGGTCCTTATCCTTCTTAAGTATCAATGAGATGTTAGCAGCTGTAAATTTTTTAGAAATTTGATGATTACAGATAAAATAACAATTAAAAAGTTTTTCTAGTGTCTCTTTAATCTCTTCGGCTAAGATCTTAAAGAATTCAGCGGGTAAACCGTCTGGTCCCACAGCCTTATTTACCTTGGCTTTTGCTATAGCTTTCATTATCTCGTCTTGTGTTATTGGTCTATTTAAGATGGCTAAATCAGTATCTGAGATTTTAGGAGTATTAATCCTTGACCAGAAAAGGTTTTCCTGTGTACTATTAGTTTCTATCTCAGTATATAATTGTTGATAATATGTATAACAATGTTTACTAATTTCTTCAGGTTCTGTATATCTGTATATTGTTACCTTCTCTAATGGCCAATATATAATTTTTCTTCTTTCTGTTTTGAGTCAATTTGGCTAGATATTTAGCGGAACAACCATGAAAACCTCTATAATATAAATTATTCTTTAACTCTTCTTAAAGAGATTTTTGTTTTAATAGGATATCCCTTTCTTGTCTGGCTTTAATATATTTTTTCCAGTTAAGATTACTGGGAGTATCATAATATTTTTTATATGCATTTTTTACTTGATTTGCAAGGTGTACTTTAGCATTAGCTTTCTTTTTCTTGGCACACATATATGCTTTGATTTCCCCCCTTAGGACCACCTTAGCAGCTTCCCAAAATATGTATATTCTATTAAAATATGTTATATTGTTAGTGCAGTAATCTCTCCAGCTCTGCTTTAACCATAAAGCAAATCTAGAATTATTATAGAGATATCTAGGAAAAAATAGAATTTGATTTTTACCCTTGGTTTGAATCAAAGAGGGAAATGAAATTGAAATGCTTACATGGTGCAGGGATCTTTATCAGTTATCGTAGACAAATTATTTAGATCCCATGACAAGGCAGTCCCCGTCTTGAAGGCTGGATTATCAGCCTATTTTTCTGGGAGTTTATTTGGTTCACCCCATCTGGTCTGTGATAATGACAGATGCACTGTATGTCTTGCTGGGGTTCAGTTTATGGGGTCTCTTTGGGTGAAGTAGTTTCCCATAAATGTTTTGGAGCATCATACATTTTCAAGGCCCTTCAGAGTTTGCCCCTGCTGAGGAGTCTCATCTGTGTTTTTTATTCATGTGATGACACAGCAGTTGTATATATTAATCAAGAGGGAACTCTCAGTCCCTTAGCCATGAATGAAGTATCTTGGATTCTTTCCTGGGCAGAGGACAATTGTTTTCTAATCTCTGAAGTTTATTTTTTAGGAGTGAGTAAATGGGAAGCAGGATTTTCTCAGTCGTCAGTCCCTGCATTAAAAGGAGAATGCTTTCTTTTTCTGGATGTTTTCTAGTAGATTGTTATTCATTGGGGTCTCCCAGAGACAGATCTGATGTCTTCTCTGTTGATCATTTAGCTTCTCAGGTTTTTTTTGCAAGGTCCATGGAAGAGTGTGTGGATGCTCTTATAGATCCTTGGTTGTTTCATTTAACCTATATCTATATCTCCTTTGGTTCTTTTTCCAAAGGTGATTGCTAGGATCAGGCAGGATACATCATCTGGGATTTTATTTGCTCCTGCTTGGCCTCTTTCTCTGCAACTAGACCTTTTGTCTCAAGGTCCGTTCTTTCATAAGGATCTCAAGTTTCTAAGCTTGATGGTTTGGAGATTGAATTGTTCTTAGACAGAGAGGTTTCATCTGTTTCTGTAGTTGAATCTTTGATTTAAGCTTGTTAACCTGTGATCAGTAAGGTTTTCCATAAGGTTTGGAAGGCCTTTATTTCCTGGTGTGTAGTTTAGGCTTTTTCCTAGTTTTCTTTCACAAATCATAGGATTCTGTATTTTCTCCAGGTTTGTTTGGATCTATCTGCCAGTTCTTTGAAAGAAAGGGTCAGTTTTCATCTCTTATCTTTTTGTCATTCTATGTTTTGTCCTGGCTTTAGTTAGGATTAAGCCTGTCATTTATCCATTTTTTTTCTTCCTTGGAGCCTTAATTTGATTTTAAGGTTTTTTTTTTTTTCTGACTCCTCTTTTTTTTTAGCCTATGCATATGTTTCTTTCGGCATATTTTGCTGTCAGGAGAGTTTCTGAGGTGTCTGCTCTCTCTTGTGTCTCTTCTTAGCTTATTTTTCAGAATACGGCAGTTTTGAAGTCCAAGTTTGATTTTTTGCCTAAATTAGTGTTTACAGCTAATATAAAAATGGAAATGGTTGTTCCTTCTTTTTGCCATAAGATTTTTATGAAGAGAATTCTCCATTAATTGGCTTTGTAGTTTTTCTTCACATTATATAGGATTTCAGATAATTCTTTATACTGTGTGTTCTTTTTTTCTGGTTCTAGGAAAAGACACGTTAGCTACAACTGTGTATTTGGCTTCTTGGTTTAAGCTTTTTTGATTCATAAGACTTTCTTTGGAGGTGGATCAGTCTCCTCCTAAACATATTATTCTTTTTTTCCATGCTAGTTGCTACATTTAGTTTTTTTTTTTAGAATGAACACTCTGTTGAAATTTTGCTAGATAGCTATCTGGTCTTCTTTACATACCTTTTTCTATATTTTTCCATTTTGGATGTTTTTTTTCTTCGCTTTTCCAAAGCAGCCTTGGGTAGGAAGTCCTTCAGACAGTAATCTCTGGTTGATTTAGTATTGTAAAAAAAGAGAATGCAGATAGATTTATCTATATTTAATGCTTGTCTCACCCTTGTTACTCGTGGTCTTCAGCGCTCGGTTACTAGTTTGCCAGAAGTAATGGATTGTGGACTTACCACCTGTATGAAAGAAAACATAATTTATGCTTACCTGATAAATTTCTTTCTTTCATAGTGGTGTGTTTTTTGGCACCTCTTTTTTTCCTTCTCCTTTTTTGCACTTATTACGTTTTCTACCTTTCTTGCTTGGCTATTCATCTGATGGGTTACCAGTAAGGTGGGAGGGGTTTCCTAAAGCTCTTGGGGTTTGGTTATCTTTGCCTCCTCATAGTGGCCAGGAAGACAAATTCCTAGAAGTAATGGATCGTGAACTTTCACCACCACAAAATAAATTAATTTATCACGTAAGCATAAATTATGTTTTTCAGGCTTTAGGCTAGACCCCTTAGTTCCAAGGAAGGGGCATCTTGATGTTACAGAATACAAAGACATTTTAGACAATTGGGAGCTTCCAGGTTTGTGGTAACAGGCCATCTCAAAGCCACCCTGACTTTAACCCCATGAACACCTTTGGGATAAGTGGGTAATTAGAACACCAAAGGTGCACCAGATCTTCTCGTTTAACATCAGTTCCTGACCTCAGGAATGCTGGTTTGGCTAAATGGGCCTAATTCCCATAAACAACCTCCAAAATCTTATGGAAAGCCTACCCAGAAGAATTGCATCTGTTATAGCAGCACAATAGGTGGCAACGTCATAGTAATAAATGAAAAGAGAGAAGAACTCAACCTGGGAACGAACAATAGCATAATAGCTTGTTCTATGGCTAATTACCACCCAAGGAGCAGCCTCTTTTTGCTCAACATGTGCCTTTCACACTTAACAGTGCAGTCCAGTCCCAAAATACCAGGCAATCCCTTTCTGAACGAGAGAAACGGCAAAAACCCAGATATATGTTTTGGCCTAGTGTGGGCCTCGTCAGTGAGATGCAGCCATATCCCGCTAGGCACACTGAGCAATGGGTCCACGTCTGGCTTCCCGCATCACCCTTACCCACTATAGGCCGAAACGTAAGTCTGGGGTTTTGCCGTTTCTCTCGTTCAGAGAGGGTTTGCCTGGTATTTCGGGGGTTGGACTGCACTGTTTAGTCAGGATCAGACTGATATACTACAGGAAAGTTCTCTGTGAAAGGCACATGTTGAGCAAAAAGAGCCTGCTTCTTGGGTGGTAACTAGCCATAGAACAAGCTATTATGTTATTGTTCGTTCCCAGGTTGAGCGCTTCACTCTTTTTATTTATGCAAACTTCATATTAATGCCAATGGTTTTGGAATAGCATGTCCAACAAGCTTATATAAGTGTGATGGTCAGGTGTCCATTTACTTTTGGCCAGATAGTGTATGTATATTATATTGGATCTTAAATGATTGGTTATATCTTGGCATACATTTTTAAATCAACATTAAGTAAGGATATAGGTTTAAAATTAGCTGGGTGGTTTGGTGCTTCCAGCATGGAAGCTGAAAAAAGTTTCCCCTGATCCACCAAATTGTATAGGGATAGTGATTAAGGAGCAAGTATTTCTTCTGTGATATGTTAATTTACTAATTCCCACAATTACCTATGTCTTGCAAACATATTGAAATTAAATAAAGAAATAAAAACTGATACAAAGTGGGAGGAAGCTTTTAATTTATTGGAATCTTTGTAAACCAATTTTTACTTGCTTTATTCCTTAATGTAAACATTTATGCTGATATAAATGAAGAGCGTAGGACCAGCAGAATGATTGTTAAAAATATAAATGACTTGTAGTGTAAGAAAGAACTGAAATACTGATTTTCAAGCAAAAAACATTCTATGCCCTGAAAATTAATATGTCAAATACTATATTTCATTATACAAAGACTCAAATTTTAGCATGCAAGTGGTAGGCACAGGGGGTGAAGTTTCCAGTCTTCTTCTATGCTGAAGGTTTCTGCATTTTGTGTTTTGCAAACCACTCTTCACTCTTGTCTGCTGCCATAGCCTGGAAAAAACATAATTTATGTAAGAAGTTACCTGATAAATTCATTTCTTTCATATTGGCAAGAGTCCATGAGCTAGCGACGTATGGGATATACAATCCTACCAGGAGGGGCACAGTTTCTCAAACCTCAAAATGCCTATAAATACACCCCTCACCACACCCACAATTCAGTTTAATGAATAGCCAAGTAGTGGGGTGATAAAGAAAGGAGTAAAAAGCATCAACAGAGGAATCTGGAAATAATTGTGCTTTATACAAAAAAATCATAACCACCATAAAAAGGGTGGGCCTCATGGACTCTTGCCAATAAGAAAAAAATGAATTTATCATGTAAGTTCTTACATAAATTATGTTTTATTTTGTGTAATTGGCAAGAGTCCATGAGCTAGTGACGTATGGGATATCAAATACCCAAGATGTGGAACTCCACGCAAGAGTCACTAAAGAGGGAGGGATAAAAATAAACAACAGCCATATGCTGAAAAATAATCCACAACCCAAAATATAAGTTATTCTCATAAAGAAAAGAAATACTTAAAACATCAGCAGAAGAATCAAACTGAAACAGCTGCCTGAAGAACTTTTCTACCAAAAATTGCTTCTGAAGAAGCAAATACATCAAAATGGTAGAATTAAGTAAATGTATGTAAAGAGGACCAAATTGCCGCTTGCAAATTTGATCAACTGAAGCTTCATTCTTAAAAGCCCACGAAGTGGCGACTGATCTAGTGAAATGAGCTGTAATTCTCTGAAGCGGGGCCTAACCCGACTCCAATAAGCTTGAAGAATCAAAAGCTTTTTATCAACAAACCAAGGAAAAAGCAGAAATTTTTCTGACCTCTCCTAGGACCAGAAAATATAACAAATAGACTAGAAGTCTTCCTGAAATCTTAGTAGCTTCAAAATAATATTTCAAAGCTCTCACCACATCCAAAGAATGTAAAAATCTTTCCAAAGAATTCTTAGGATTAGGACACAAGGAAGGAACAACAATTTCTCTACTAATGTTAGAATTCACAACCTTAGGAAAAAATTGAAATGAAGTCCGCAAAACCGCCTTATCCTGATGAAAAATCAGAAAAGGAGATTCACAAGAAAGATAACTCAGAAACTCTTCTAACAGAAGAGATGGCCAAAAGGAACAATACTTTTCAAGAAAGTAGTTAAATGTCCAAAGAATGCATAGGCACAATATGGAGGAGCCTGTAAAGCCTTCAAAACCAAATTAAGACTCCAATGAGGAGAGATTGATTTAATGACAGGCTTAAACACGAACAAAACAGTGAATATCAGGAAGTTTAGCAATCTTTCTGTGAATAAAACAGAAAGAGCAGAGATTTGTCCCTTCAAAGAACTTGCAGACAAAACCTTATCCAAACCATCCTGAAGAAACTGTAAAATTCTTGCAACTCTAATGCCAAGAGAATTTATGAGAAGAACACCATAAAATGTAGGTCTTCCAAACTCGATAATAAATCTTTCTAGAGACAGATTTACGAGCTTGTAACATAGCATTAATCACTGAGTCAGAGAAATCTCTATGACTTAGCACTAAGCGTTCAATTTCCATACCTTCAAATTTAATGATTTGAGATCCTGATGGAAAAACGGACCTTGAGACAGTAGGTCCGGCCTTAACGGAAGTGGCCAAGGTTGGCAACTGGACATCCGAACAAGATCCGCATACCAAAACCTGTGGGGCCATGTTGGAACCACCAGCAACACAAACGTTGTTCCATGATGATTCTGGAAATCACTCTTGGAAGAAGAACTAGAGGCGGGAAAATATAATGTAAAGTCTGATGGCTGAGATAATCCGCCTCCCAATGTCTACACCTGGGATATGCACCGCAGAAATTAGACAGGAGCTGGATTCCGCCCAAGCAAGTATCCGAGATACTTCTTCATAGCTTGTGGACTATGAGTCCCACCCTGCTGATTGACTAATGCCACTGAATGTGATATTGTCTGTTTGAAAATAAATGAAGTTCTCTCTTCAACAAAGGCCAAAACTGAAGAGCTCTGAGAATAGCACGGAGATCTAAAATATTGATTGGTAATCTCGCCTCTTGAGATTTCCAAAACCCCTTGTGCTGTCAGAGATCCCCAAACAGCTCCCCAACCTGAAAGACTTGTATCTGTAGAGATCATAGTCCAGGTTAGCTGAACAAAGAAGCCCTTTGAACTAAATGCTGGTGATTTACCACCACATCAGAGAGTGTCAACATTGGGATTTAAGAATATTAATTGTGATATCTTAGTATAATCCCTGCACCATGGATTCAACAAACAAAGCTGGAGAGGTCTCATGTAAGAACGGGCAAAGAGAAATGCGTCCAGTGCTGCAGTCATGAAACCTAAATTTTCCATGCACATAACCACTGAAAGGAATGACTGAGACTGAAGTTGCCGACAGGCTGCAACCAATTTCAAACGTCTCATGTCTGTTAGAGACAGAGTCATGGACACTGAATCTATCTGGAAACCTAAAAAGGTGACCCTTGTCTGAGGAATCAAGAAACTTTTTGGTAAATTGATCCTCCAACCATGTTTCCGAAGAAACAACACTATTTGATTAGTGTGAGAGATTCTGCAGCATGGAAGGACTGAGCTAGTACCAAAATATCGTCCAAATAAGGAAACACCGCAATACCCTACTCTCTGGTTTCCATAAAGCAGGGCACCAGAAACCTTTAAAAAAGATTCTTTGAGCGGTTGCTAATCAAAAAATGGTAAAAGCAACGAATTGGTAACGCTTGTCTAGAAAAGAGAATCTCAGGAACTGATAATGATCTGAATGAATCGAAATATGAAGGTATACATCCTGCAATCCATTATGGACCTAAAAAGTCCTTGCTGAATAAAAGGCAGAACAGTCCTTAAAGTCACCATTTGAAAATTGGTACTCTTACATAACTATTCAAAATTTTCAGATCCAGAATTGATCTGAATAAAATTTCCTTCTTTGAGACAATGAATAGATTTCAATAAAAAAAAACAGACCTTGTCCCTGAAAAGGAACTGGCATGAGTACCCCTGAAACTCCAGGTCTGAAACACACTTCAGGAAAGCCTAAGGCTTTAACTGGATTTGCTGGGATATGTGAGAGAAAAAAATCTTCTCACAGCAGGATTTACTCAGAATCCTATTCAAAACCCCTGAGAGACAATACTCTGAAACCATTAATTTGGACTGAATTATCCAAAACATTCTTGAAAAAAACCTTAATCTGCCCCCTACCAGCTGAGCAGGAATGAGAGTCGCACCTTCATGTGGACTTAGGGGCTGGCTTTTTTGGTTTCTTAAATGGGTTGGATTTATTCCATTTAAAGAAGGTTTCCAATTGGAAACAGATTCCATAGGGAAGGATTAGGTTTTTGTTCCTTATTTGAAAAAAAGAACGAAAACGATTTAGAAGCTTAATATTTACCCTTAGGTCTCTTATTACCTTAGAAAGAAGAGATAGCAATCTAGACTTAAAAAGTAATATGAGCATTCCAAGATTTAAGCCTCAAAACTCTTGTAGCTAAAAATAGCTAAAGACATAGATCTAACATCAATCTGGATGAAATAAAAAAATGGCATCAGAACGGATTAGTATGTTGCAACTATACTAGATAAATCAGAATCCAATTCTTGTTCCGCTAAATCTCCAACAAAAAAGTTGATGCAGCTGCAACATCAGCCAAAGAAAATGCAGGCCTGAGACGACCTGAATATAAATAAGCTTTCCTTAGATAAGATTCAAGTCTCCTATTAAAAAGAACTTAAGTACTATCTTCCATAGGAATAGAGGTACGTACAGCAAGAGTAGAAATAGCCCCAACAAGTTGAGGATCTTCATCCTAAAACTCTATAGAAATTGCTGGTAAAAGGATACAATTTTTTAAACCTTGAAGAAGGAATAAAATAAGTACCCGGCTAATTCCATTCCTAAGAAATCATAAGAGAAATAGCAACAGGAACGGAAAAAAACCTCTGGAACAACCACAGAATTTACTAGTTCTAATATCAAGAGGACTAGTTTCCATGATATCCAAAATAATTAACACTTCTTTAACAAAGAACGAAAATACTTCATTTTAAATAAATAAGTAGATTTGTTAGTGTCAATATCTGAGGAAAGATCTTCTGAATCAGATAGATCCTCATCAGAAAAGGATAATTCATTATATTGTCGGTCATTTGAAATTTCATCAATCTTATGAGAAGTTTTAAAAGACCTTTATATTAATTAGAAAGCAAAATAGCAGACAAAGCCTTCTGAATAGAATCATAAACAAATTCTTTAAATTTCATAGGTATAACATGTACATTTAAAGTTGAAGGAACAACAACAGGAAATGCACTATTAATTGATGGATACAATATCTGCATGTAAAAAGTTTATCATACAATGACATTCGGAAATATAATGCACTTAGCTTTAGTACAACCGACATCAGGCAGCAAAGTTCCAACAGATACTTCTGAGGCAGGATCAGATTGAGACATCTTGCAAAATGTAAAATAAAAAACATATAAAGCAAAATTTGTCAATTTCCTTATATGACAGTTTCAGGAATGGGAAAGAAATGCAAATAGCATAGCCCTCTGACATAGAAAGAGGCAAACAGCAATTGGGTAATAAATAATGAAAAAAAATTAGCGCCAAGTATGACGCACAACATAACTGGAATTTTTTTTGGCGCCAAACATGTCCGGAAATGACACACTCGCGTCACTGACGACGCAACCCTCTGTGAACCTCTGCGTCAATTACGACACAGGAAATGACGAACTTGCGTCAACAGAACGTGCCTTTCGTGCCAAAAAATACTCGTGCCAAGAATGACGCAATAAAGTGTAGCATTTGGCGCACCCGCGAGCCTAAGTCAGCCCGCAATTTGAAACAAAGTAGTCAATTGAAAAAAAGACTAAACCCCAGGTAAGAAAAATATTTCTAAATATTAACTTTCCACAAATATGAAACTGACAGTCTGCAAAAAGGAAATACATGAACCTGACTCATGGCAAATATAAGTACAATACATATATTTAGAACTTTATATAAATGCATAAAGTGCCAAACCATAGCTGAGGTGTCTTAACCCCTTAACGACTGAGGACGTGCAGGGTACGTCCTCAGAAAAAAGGCAGTTAATGCCTGAGAACGTACCCTGCACGTCCTCAGTGTGGAAAGCAGCTGGAAGCGATCCTGCTCGCTTCCAGCTGCTTTCCGGTTATTGCAGTGATGCCTCGATATGGAGGCATCCTGCAATAACCTTTTTAAGTAATCTGGTGCAGAGAGAGCCACTCTGTGGCCCTCTCTGCACCGGAGATCGGTGGCTACCTGCGTTGGTGGGTGGGAGCCGGACCGGGAGGCGGCCATCGATGGCCCTGTTGATGTGAAGGGGGGTGGGATCGTGGGCGGGGGTGGCTGGGGGCGCGCACGGGCGCGTGCACGGGGAGGGTGGGGGCGGGCGCGTGCACGGGAGGGAGCGGGTGGGAACCGCTACACTGCAGAAAATATTGAAATAAAAAAGATAAAAATATAGTAAATTAAAATAATCAGCAAGGTGGTGGGGGTTTGTCTGGGGGGGGCGGGGGGGGGGGCGGAAGCTACACTACAGAAAAAAAAAAGAAAGAAAAAAAAAGCACTTTTTATTGTAAACTGGGTACTGGCAGACAGCTGCCAGTACCCAAGATGGCCCCCAATAAGGCAGAGGGGAGGGTTAGAGAGCGGTTTTGGGGGGGATCAGGGAGGTTGGGGGCTAAGGGGGGGATCCTACACAGTAGCATATGTAAATATGCTAAAAAAAATTCATTTTTTTTTAAAAACCCTTTTATTTTTGTACTGGCAGACTTTCTGCCAGTACTTAAGATGGCGGGGACAATTGTGGGGTGGGGGAGGGAAGGGAGCTGTTTGGGAGGGATCAGGGGGTGGGATGTGTCAGATGGGAGGCTGATCTCTACACTAAAGCTAAAATTAACCCTGCAAGCTCACTACAAACTCCCTAATTAACCCTTTCACTGCTAGCCATAATACACGTGTGAGGCGCAACAGGATTTAGTGGCCTTCTAATTACCAGAAAGCAACGCCAAAGTCATATATGTCTGCTATTTTTGAACAAAGGGGATCCCAGACAAGCATTTACAACCATTTGTGCCATAATTGCACAAGCTGTTTGTAAATGATTTCAGTGAGAAACCTAAAATTGTGAAAAATTTTACGTTTTTTTTAATTTGATCTCATTTGGCGGTGAAATGGTGGCATGAAATATACCAAAATGTGCCTAGATCAATACTTGGGGTTGTCTACTACACTACACTAAAGCTAAAATTAACCCTACAAGCTCCCTAAAAGCTCCCTAATTAACCCCTTAACTGCTGGGCATGACACACTTGTGGTGCGCAGTGGCATTTAGCGGCCTTCTAATTACCAAAAAGCAACGCCAAAGCCATATATGTGTGCTATTTCTGAACAAAGGGGATCCCAGAGAAGAATTTACAACCATTTATGCCATAATTGCACAAGTTGTTTGTAAATAATTTCAGTGAGAAACCTAAAGTTTGTGAAAAAATTTGTGAAAAAGTGAACAATTTTTTGTATTTGATCGCCTTTGGCGGTGAAATGGTGGTATGAAATATACCAAAATTGGCCTAGATCAATACTTTGGGATGTCTACTAAAAAAAAATATATAAATGTCAAGGGATATTCAGGTATTCCTGAAAGATATCAGTGTTCTAATGTAACTAGCGCTAATTTTGGAAAAAAATGGTTTGGAAATAGCAAAGTGCTACTTGTATTTATGGCCCTATAACTTGCAAAAAAAGCAAAGAACATGTAAACATTGGGTATTTCTAAACTCAGGACAAAATTTAGAAACTATTTAGCATGGGTGTTTTTTGGTGGTTTTAGATATGTAACAGATTTTGGGGGTCAAAGTTAGAAAAAGTGTGTTTTTTTCCATTTTTCCTCATATTTTATCATTTTTTTTTATAGTAAATTATAAGATATGATGAAAATAATGGTATCTTTAGAAAGTCCATTTAATGGCGAGAAAAACGGTATATAATATGTGTGGGCACAGTAAATGAGTAAGAAGAAAATTACAGCTAAACACAAACACCGCAAAAATGTAAAAATAGCCTTGGTCCCAAACGGACAGAAAATGGAAAAGTGCTCTGGTCACTAAGGGGTTAAGTAATAAAAAACAGAATTTATGCTTACCTGATAAATTACTTTCTCCAACGGTGTGTCCGGTCCACGGCGTCATCCTTACTTGTGGGATATTCTCTTCCCCAACAGGAAATGGCAAAGAGCCCAGCAAAGCTGGTCACATGATCCCTCCTAGGCTCCGCCTTCCCCAGTCATTCGACCGACGTAAAGGAGGAATATGCATAGGAGAAATCATATGATACCGTGGTGACTGTAGTTAGAGAAAATAATTCATCAGACCTGATTAAAAACCAGGGCGGGCCGTGGACCGGACACACCGTTGGAGAAAGTAATTTATCAGGTAAGCATAAATTCTGTTTTCTCCAACATAGGTGTGTCCGGTCCACGGCGTCATCCTTACTTGTGGGAACCAATACCAAAGCTTTAGGAAACGGATGATGGGAGGGAGCAAATCAGGTCACCTAGATGGAAGGCACCACGGCTTGCAAAACCTTTCTCCCAAAAATAGCCTCCGAAGAAGCAAAAGTATCAAATTTGTAAAATTTGGTAAAAGTGTGCAGTGAAGACCAAGTCGCTGCCTTACATATCTGATCAACAGAAGCCTCGTTCTTGAAGGCCCATGTGGAAGCCACAGCCCTAGTGGAGTGAGCTGTGATTCTTTCAGGAGGCTGCCGTCCGGCAGTCTCATAAGCCAATCGGATGATGCTTTTAAGCCAAAAAGAGAGAGAGGTAGAAGTTGCTTTTTGACCTCTCCTTTTACCAGAATAAACAACAAACAAGGAAGATGTCTGTCTGAAATCCTTTGTAGCCTCTAAATAGAATTTTAGAGCACGAACTACATCCAAATTGTGCAACAAACGTTCCTTCTTTGAAACTGGATTCGGACACAAAGAAGGCACAACTATCTCCTGGTTAATATTCTTGTTAGAAACAACTTTCGGAAGAAAACCAGGTTTAGTACGCAAAACCACCTTATCTGCATGGAACACCAGATAAGGAGGAGAACACTGCAGAGCAGATAACTCTGAAACTCTTCTGGCAGAAGAAATTGCAACCAAAAACAAAACTTTCCAAGATAATAACTTAATATCTACGGAATGTAAGGGTTCAAATGGAACCCCTTGAAGAACTGAAAGAACTAAATTGAGACTCCAAGGAGGAGTCAAAGGTTTGTAAACAGGCTTGATTCTAACCAGAGCCTGAACAAAAGCTTGAACATCTGGCACAGCCGCCAGCTTTTTGTGAAGTAAAACAGATAAAGCAGAAATCTGTCCCTTCAAAGAACTTGCAGATAATCCTTTCTCCAAACCCTCTTGTAGAAAGGATAGAATCTTAGGAATCTTAATCTTGTTCCATGGGAATCCTTTAGATTCGCACCAACAGATATATTTTTTCCATATTTTATGGTAAATTTTTCTAGTTACAGGCTTTCTAGCCTGAATAAGAGTATCAATGACAGAATCTGAGAACCCACGCTTTGATAAAATCAAGCGTTCAATCTCCAAGCAGTCAGTTGGAGTGAGGCCAGATTCGGATGTTCGAACGGACCTTGAACAAGAAGGTCCTGTCTCAAAGGTAGCTTCCATGGTGGAGCCGATGACATATTTACCAGGTCTGCATACCAAGTTCTGCGTGGCCATGCAGGAGCTATCAAGATCACCGAAACCCTCTCCTGATTGATCCTGGCTACCAGCCTGGGAATGAGAGGAAACGGTGGGAATACATAAGCTAGGTTGAAGGTCCAGGGCGCTACTAGTGCATCCACTAGAGTCGCCTTGGGATCCCTGGATCTGGACCCGTAGCAAGGAACCTTGAAGTTCTGACGAGACGCCATCAGATCCATGTCTGGAATGCCCCATAATTGAGTTATTTGGGCAAAGATTTCCGGATGGAGTTCCCACTCCCCCGGATGAAATGTCTGACGACTCAGAAAATCCGCTTCCCAATTTTCCACTCCTGGGATGTGGATTGCAGACAAGTGGCAGGAGTGAATCACCGCCCATCGAATTATTTTGGTCACTTCTTCCATCGCCAGGGAACTCCTTGTTCCCCCCTGATGGTTGATATATGCAACAGTCGTCATGTTGTCTGATTGAAACCTTATGAATTTGGCCTTTGCTAGTTGAGGCCAAGCCTTGAGAGCATTGAATATCGCTCTTAGTTCCAGAATGTTTATCGGGAGAAGAGATTCTTCCCGAGACCATAGACCCTGAGCTTTCAGGGGTTCCCAGACCGCGCCCCAGCCCACCAGACTGGCGTCGGTCGTGACAATGACCCACTCTGGTCTGCGGAAGCTCATCCCTTGTGACAGGTTGTCCAGGGTCAGCCACCAACGGAGTGAATCTCTGGTCCTCTGATCTACTTGGATCGTCGGAGACAAGTCTGTATAATCCCCATTCCACTGTCTGAGCATGCACAGTTGTAATGGTCTTAGATGAATTCGCGCAAAAGGAACTATGTCCATTGCCGCAACCATCAAACCTATTACTTCCATGCACTGCGCAATGGAAGGAAGAAGAACAGAATGAAGTACTTGACAAGAGCTTAGAAGTTTTTATTTTCTGGCCACTGTCAGAAAAATCTTCATTTCTAAGGAGTCTATTATTGTTCCCAAGAAGGGAACTCTTGTTGACGGGGATAGAGAACTTTTTTCTACGTTCACTTTCCACCCGTGAGATCTGAGAGGCTAGGACAATGTCCGTATGAGCCTTTGCTTGTGGCAGAGACGACGCTTGAATCAGTATGTCGTCCAAGTAAGGTACTACTGCAATGCCCCTTGGTCTTAGCACCGCTAGAAGGGACCCTAGTACCTTTGTGAAAATCCTTGGAGCAGTGGCTAATCCGAATGGAAGTGCCACGAACTGGTAATGTTTGTCCAGAAAGGCGAACCTTAGGAACCGATGATGTTCCTTGTGGATAGGAATATGTAGATACGCATCCTTTAAATCCACCGTGGTCATAAATTGACCTTCCTGGATGGTAGGAAGAATTGTCCGAATGGTTTCCATTTTGAACGATGGAACCCTGAGAAATTTGTTTAGGATCTTGAGATCTAAGATTGGTCTGAATGTTCCCTCTTTTTTGGGAACTATGAACAGATTGGAGTAGAATCCCATCCCTTGTTCTCCTAACGGAACAGGATGAATCACTCCCATTTGTAACAGGTCTTCTACACAATGTAAGAATGCCTGTCTTTTTATGTGGTCTGAAGACAATTGAGACCTGTGGAACCTTCCCCTTGGGGGTAGCTCCTTGAATTCCAGAAGATAACCTTGGGATACTATTTCTAGTGCCCAAGGATCCAGAACATCTCTTGCCCAAGCCTGAGCGAAGAGAGAAAGTCTGCCCCCCACCAGATCCGGTCCCGGATCGGGGGCCAACATCTCATGCTGTCTTGGTAGCAGTGGCAGGTTTCTTGGCCTGCTTACCTTTGTTCCAGCCTTGCATTGGCCTCCAGGCTGGCTTGGTTTGAGAAGTATTACCCTCTTGCTTAGAGGATGTAGAATTTGAGGCTGGTCCGTTTCTACGAAAGGGACGAAAATTTGGTTTATTTTTAGCCTTAAAAGACCTATCCTGAGGAAGGGCGTGGCCCTTTCCCCCAGTGATATCTGAAATAATCTCTTTCAAATCAGGGCCAAACAGCGTTTTCCCCTTGAAAGGTATGTTAAGCAATTTGTTCTTGGAGGACGCATCCGGTGACCAAGACTTTAGCCAAAGCGCTCTGCGCGCCACAATAGCAAAACCTGAATTTTTCGCCGCTAATCTAGCTAATTGCAAAGTGGCGTCCAAAGTAAAAGAGTTAGCCAATTTAAGAGCTTGAACTCTGTCCATAACCTCCTCATAAGAAGATTCTTTATTGAGCGACTTTTCTAGTTCATCGAACCAGAAACACGCTGCTGTAGTGACAGGAACAATGCATGAAATTGGTTGTAGAAGGTAACCTTGCTGAACAAACATCTTTTTAAGCAAACCCTCTAATTTTTTATCCATAGGATCTTTGAAAGCACAACTATCTTCTATAGGGATAGTAGTGCGTTTGTTTAGAGTAGAAACCGCCCCCTCGACCTTGGGGACTGTCTGCCATAAGTCCTTTCTGGGGTCGACCATAGGAAACAATTTCTTAAATATAGGGGGAGGGACAAAAGGTATGCCGGGCCTTTCCCATTCTTTATTTACAATGTCCGCCACCCGCTTGGGTATAGGAAAAGCTTCGGGGGGCACCGGGACCTCTAGGAACTTGTCCATCTTACATAATTTCTCTGGAATGACCAAATTGTCACAATCATCCAGAGTAGATAACACCTCCTTAAGCAGAGCGCGGAGATGTTCCAATTTAAATTTGAATGTAATAACATCAGGTTCAGCTTGATGAGAAATTTTTCCTGAATCTGAAATTTCTCCCTCAGACAAAACCTCCCTGGCCCCTTCAGACTGGTGTAAGGGCATGTCAGAACCATTATCATCAGCGTCCTCATGCTCTTCAGTATCTAAAACAGAGCAGTCGCGCTTACGGTGATAAGTGGGCATTTTGGCTAAAATGTTTTTAATAGAATTATCCATTACAGCCGTTAATTGTTGCATAGTAAGAAGTATTGGCGCACTAGATGTACTAGGGGCCTCCTGTGTGGGCAAGACTGGCGTAGACACAGGAGGGGATGATGCAGTACCATGCTTACTCCCCTCACTTGAGGAATCATCTTGGGCATCATTTTCCCTAAATTGTTTGTCACATACATCACATCTATTTAAATGAGAAGGAACCTTGGCTTCCCCACATACAGAACATAGTCTATCTGATAGTTCAGACATGTTAAGCAGGCATAAACTTGATAACAAAGCACAAAAAACGTTTTAAAATAAAACCGTTACTGTCACTTTAAATTTTAAACTGAACACACTTTATTACTGAATATGAAAAAAAGTATGAAGGAATTGTTCAAAATTCACCAAAATTTCACCACAGTGTCTTAAAGCCTTAAAAGTATTGCACACCAAATTTGATGCCTTCAGTAAACTTTTTCTGTGTATCTGAGCTCCTCACACATGCATCTGCATGCCTTGCTTCCCAAAAACAACTGCGCATTAGTGGCGCGAAAATGAGGCTCTGCCTATGATTAGAAAAGGCCCCCAGTGAAAAAGGTGTCCAATACAGTGCCTGCCGTTTTTTTAACATAATTCCCAAGATTAAAATAACTCCTCAAAGCTATAATCTATTAAAAATGCTTATAAAGTAATCGTTTTAGCCCAGAAAAATGTCTACCAGTCTTTAAAGCCCTTGTGAAGCCCTTTATTCTTATTAAGAAAATGGCTTACCGGATCCCATAGGGAAAATGACAGCTTCCAGCATTACCAAGTCTTGTTAGAAATGTGTCATACTTCAAGCAGCAAAGTCTGCACACTGTTTCCCCCAACTGAAGTTAATTCATCTCAACAGTCCTGTGTGGAAACAGCCATCGATTTTAGTAACGGTTGCTAAAATCATTTTCCTCTTACAAACAGAAATCTTCATCTCTTTTCTGTTTCAGAGTAAATAGTACATACCAGCACTATTTTAAAATAACAAACTCTTGATAGAAGAATAAAAACTACATTTAAACACCAAAAAACTCTGAGCCATCTCCGTGGAGATGTTGCCTGTGCAACGGCAAAGAGAATGACTGGGGAAGGCGGAGCCTAGGAGGGATCATGTGACCAGCTTTGCTGGGCTCTTTGCCATTTCCTGTTGGGGAAGAGAATATCCCACAAGTAAGGATGACGCCGTGGACCGGACACACCTATGTTGGAGAAACATACTTATCAAAAAGACACCCATCCACATATAGCAGATAGCCAAACCAGTACTAAAACAGTTATCAGTAGAGGTAATGGTAAATTGAGAGTATATCGTCGATCTGAAAAGGGAGGTAGGAGATGAATCTCTACGACCTATAACAGAGAACCTATGAAATAGACCCCCGTTAGGGAAATCAATGTATTCAATAAGTGATACTCCCTTCACGTCCCTCTGACATTCGCTGTACTCTGAGAGGAATCGGGCTTCAACAATGCTGAGAAGCGCATGTCAACGTAGAAATCTTAGCACAAACTTACTTCACCACCTCCATAGGAGGCAAAGTTTGTAAAACTGAATTGTGGGTGTGGTGAGGGGTGTATTTATAGGCATTTTGAGGTTTGGGAAACTTTTCCCCTCCTGGTAGGATTGTATATCCCATACATCACTAGCTCATGGACTCTTGCCAATTACATGAAAGAAATAACAGATATATATATATATATATATACTACAGTTCATATAAGCACACAAGCATGTATTGTTGTACACAAATGCATAATAAAATGTACTTCAGATGTGAGTGCTGAGTGGGGCATGGTCATGATGAGGGAACGAGGGAGGTGTAAGGGTGTTAGGTATAAGGAATATTTACAAAAAAAATAACATGGTGAAATAACACAAAACAATTGGGAAACGCTTGTAACTTTGTCTATATTTAGGGCTAGATTACGACTGTAGCCCTATTTTGCGCTCCCGCGTTAACTTCACTAGACGGCGGCTTTTTGCACGCATTAGGTTGCGCTCGTATTACAAGTTGAAAGTAAAAAGATTGCGTGTGTGCAAAACCCAACGTGCACAAAAAGATAGACTTTGCAAAAATGCAATCGTGTTAACGTATTTCCCCATCGACGTTAATGGAGTGTGCAAACTGAAAAAACCCCACCCATACTCACATGCTAACCCAACTAAGTTTATTCAAGTGCGCTAAACCCGACAAATTATGAATATTTCACATTCCAATGTACCTGTATATCTATTCCTATATAGGTAGAGGCATGTATTTTACATTAACATATTTAACATATATATATATATATATATATATATATATAAATACATATTTAGTAATAAAAAGTACAATATTTTCTATATGACGAACATAGGAATGTAAAATATGCATAACACGTATATGGTTTCGCAACTTAGGACTAACACGGTCGGGTTAGCGCACATGACAAATTGCTATCTTCAATATGCATTATTGAAATATTAAATCATATTAATAAAAATTATTTAAAATTATTATACATACTGCAAAATATATATATATATATATATATATATATATATATATATATATACACACACATACACACACACACACAGGTAGCCCTCCGTTTACGCCGGGGTTAGGTTCCAGAAGGAATGGTTGTAAATCGAAACCGTTGTAAATTGAAACCCAGTTTATAATGTTAAGTCAATGGGAAATGAGGGAGTTAGGTTCCAGGCCCCTCTCAAAATTGTCATAAGTAACATCTAATACATTATTTTTAAAGCTTTTAAATGAAGACTTTCAATGCTAAACAGCATTATAAACCTAATAATATAGATTGTATCATCATCAAACTAAGTTTAATGAACAAAAAAGTTTTTTTACTTGCATTTTTCTGCAAACAGTTCTCTGCATTGTTAGCATGTTAGATAATATTGGGTCTGCACCTATTCTATGCATTTCAATCTGCAGTTAGGCACCGTCACCTCAAGCAGCTGGACAGGAAGATAAAAGGGAAGTGGCTGCTAGATCTTGGTGCTCGATAGGTCTGGTCTGCTCTGTGTACACCGATCAATTTCAGTCTGCTAAGCTTGCAACACTTTTCTGCAACACAAGCAGACAGCTCCACCTACTGGCTATTTTAATTAGTGCACTACTTTATATATATATATATATATACTGTACATACATACACGTACATTATGTTATGTATAATAATTTTTATTAATATTTTTGAATAGTTTATATTTAATATTTCAATAATGCTCATTGAAGAAAGAAATTCTTCAAGTACACTAACCCGACCGTGTTTGTCCTAAATTGTGAACCCCGATGCACGTTAAGCATATTTGACATTTCTTTGTTCTTCACATTTTTTTCAAACACCTTATACATCTATATTTGAGGTCTTGTAACTTTTTAAATATTTTATTTGAAATATTTATCAGTGTTTATGAGTGTAACTGTACTTTTACATGTATTTATGTTGTGCGTTAAATTAGATTGCTCTCGAACGAACATATTTACTTTCAACTCATAATACGTGCGCTATTTCCGTGGCGTGAAGAAGCTGAAAGAAAACAAATATTACTTGCACGCAACAGTTAGTGGGCCAATCATAATCTAGCCCTTTATAGACCAAAAAGTGCAGGTAAGTTCCTTGCAAATAATGGGCATATTACTACTATGTTTAGCTCCTCATATTCTTTTGCCATTCCATCCCTTATTGTGCCATTTCCTCCTTTCCTGTTTCCCATTTCTATGCCTTCCAATTCCTTACCCCTTCCTGCTATTCATTACCCCCCATCTTTATGTGCTTTTCTTTATTCACTTTTCTTTATAACTGAATCTCACTGAATTAATAAAATATGGTGACTAAACCTACAATCTGTTTTTAGTTAAAGTAATTTTCTCACATCATTTATAAGTTTGTCTGCGTTAGGATCAGCCCTGGAGAGTTCTCGAAATGCTTCATCACCTACAAAGCAAATTTCATGGCCATCCTAAAACAAATATATAAAGAAAAAAAGTTGCATTAAATCAAAATAAATGGTTTCATTTTATTCTCTCTCTAAAGCTATAAATTATTTGTAAGCAGGGTTCTTAAAACTGTTTCCTAGGACCCAGTGCAATGATACCAAATACCTTCACAACCCTATACTTTTGCTTGGTCTGAAAATTTCTAAAGTAATATACAAGATAGCTGCAATTTTTCAGGTACCAGATGTCTCTGCATATTATACAGCAATAAGATTAAAATTAATGCTGGATTGGCAGAGAGGAGGAATGCCAAAGCCTGGGTCTGAATGGGCTCCCAAAAAGTGACAATTGTAAATTCATTATGCTGGGTGCCAAGGCAGTACAGGCCAGATTTTATTAGGGTGATGAGTCAATATAGAACACTTCACAACTAGGCATGCTCATTAGAGCAAAACCAAAAGCGTCTTCACTTAGATCTCACGTCTCACATATTTTACAATGCTTTTGAGAGTATTAGGCACTAGGATGAGGCATGGGGTGGATACAAAAATAGATAAGATTAAACCCATTGCTATGCTATGGAAAGAAGAACTGAGAATAAGGGAAGAACCGCATGAGGTAGCTTTAACCCCGTATGTGTACATCATTGAAAAAACGTTTATATATCGCATTCCAATCCCTCCTCCCTACATAATCAACCAATATGATCACACTGAGTGCAGACATTATAATCCGTAATACATATAAATCCTCTGCTTTTCAGTAGCTATTAGAACTGTGGTACTTCACACTCGCATTTACCTGTAAATGTCCAGATTTAATTAATTTCATAGATTAGGTTTGCAACACCGATAGGAGAAGCTATAAGAACTTTATCTTATCAATAGCTTCCATGACCCAAAGATAGAACTGATATTAAATAAGACAAGACCATAGATATATACTTCCTTGCTCCGCTCTATGGGCTTTGTGTATGGTATCAGTGTACTGAAATAATCAACTGGTTAAGTGTTACTTTGACTGCATTCACAGCAAATAATTCACTTTGAAGAGCTTGTCAAGTGTATGCTGTACTCACTATGGGAATGATGATCAAAAAAATTGCCTGCATGGAGAAAAATCCTTGGGTTCTTCCTTTGAGCATTATATTGAAAATGTATGTGCAGAACTCTGCACAGATAAACAGTGATCAAAATAAAATGATCCTTTCTAAAAAGTAAAAAAAAAATATGGACCTCACAGTACTGAGGAGACATCTTGGATGATCTCGCTAGAGCGAAGAGCTTTAGATCACTGGGCCATTTGAGCTGCGGACATTGGCCTGATTCCCTAAAGTTCTTTGGTCTGGAGAGATAATCAAAGAAGTCTCTCAAACAATTATGGAAAGGCAAATTGTGTTTACTTCAATAGTTCAATATAAAGCTAATAAAAAAAATAGTTGTGCGATTTCTTTCCATGCTGGCGGAGCTTTTGATAAATCTGACCTAATGAACAGTAAAGATGATTTAAATATCTAACCAAACAATGATGTTGATTTTATTCCAGCAGAAACAGTCAAATATTCTGCAAAAATGTTTCTTTCATCAAACAGAATCATTGTGGTAGAAAAAGTAACCAAAAACTAAATTCAAAATCTTTGAACTAATACATAAATTCTATCGGCTAGATTACGAGTTGTGCTTTTTAACGCCCGCTGGTATTAAGAGTCTTGAAATAACAGGCTCACCGCTCACTTTTTTGGCCAGACTCGGAAATACCGCAAATCCACTTACGTCAATTGCGTATCCTATATTTTCAATGGGACTTGCATAGCGCCGGTATTACGAGTCTGACCAAAAGTGAGCGGTAGACCCTCTCCTGTCAAGACTGATACCGCATTTTAAAGGCAGTAGTTAAGAGTTTTACACTACAACGCCGTAGCATAAAACTCTTAACTAAAGTGCTTAAAAGTACACTAACACCCATAAACTACCTATTAACCCCTAAATCGAGCCCCCCCCCACATCGCAAACACTAAAATATATTTTGAACCCCTAATCTGCCAAACCGGACATCGCCGCCACTATAATAAATATATTAACCCCTAAACCGCCGCACTCCCGCATCGCAAAAACGAAATACTTACCTGTAAAATAAACCCTAAGATAGCTACAATATAACTAATAATTACATTGTATCTAGTTTAGGGTTTATTTTTATTTTACAGGTACTTTGTATTTATTTTAGCTAGGTACAATAGTTATTAAATAGTTATTAACTATTTAATAACTACCTAGCTAAAATAAAGACAAAATTTACCTGTAAAATAAAGACAAATTTACCTGTAAAATAAAACCTAACCTATGTTATAATTACACCTAACACTACACTATAATTAAATTAATTACCTAAACTAAATACAATTAATTACAATTTAAAAAAATTATCTAAAGTACGAAACCCCCCCACTAAATTACAGAAAATAATAAAATAATTACAAGAATTTTAAACAAATTACACCTACTCTAATCAACCTAACATTGCCCCAAAGTAATCAGCTCTTTTACCTATAAAAAGAAAAGTACAATACCCCCCACAACATTAAAACCCACCACCCACACACCCAACCCTACTCTAAAACCCACCCAATACCCCCTTAATAAAACCTAACACTAGCCCCTTGAAGATCAACCTACCTTGAGAAGTCTTCACCCAACCGGGCCGAAGTCCTCAACGAAGCCAGGCGAAGTGGTCCTCCAGACGGGCAGAAGTCTTCATCCAAGCCGGGAAGAAGAGGTCCTCCAGACGGGCAGAAGTCTTCATCCAGACGACATCTTCTATCTTCATCCATCCGGCGTGGAGCGGCTCCATCTTCAAGACATCCGACGCGGAGCATCCACTTCAAACGACGTCCAACTGAAGAATAAAGGTTCCTTTAAATGACGTTATCCAAGATGGTGTCCCTTCAATTTCCGATTGGCTGATAGAATTCTATCAGCCAATCGGAATTAAGGTAGAAAAAATCCTATTGGCTGATGCAATCAGCCAATATGATTGAAGTTCAATCCTATTGGCTGATCCAATCAGCCAATAGGATTGAGCTTGCATTCTTTCTATTGGCTGATTTTTTTTCTACCTTGATTCCGATTGGCTGATAGAATTCTATCAGCCAATCGGAATTGAAGGGATGCCATCTTGGATGACGTCAATTAAAGGAACCTTCATTCTTCAGTTGGACGTCGTTTGAAGAGCATGCTCCGCGTCGGATGTCTTGAAGATGGAGCCGCTCTGCGCCGGATGGATGAAGATCGAAGATGCCGCCTGGATGAAGACTTCTGCCCGTCTGGAGGACCTCTTCTTCCCGGCTTGGATGAAGACTTCTGCCCGTCTGGAGGACCACTTCGCCCAGCTTCTTTGATGACTTCGGCCCGGTTGGGTGAAGACTTCTCAAGGTAGGGTGATCTTCAAGGGGTTAGTGTTAGGTTTTATTAAGGGGGTATTGGGTGGGTTTTAGAGTAGGGTTGGGTGTGTGGGTGGGGGGTATTGTACTTTTTTTTACAGGTAAAAGAGCTGATTACTTTGGGGCAATGCCCCGCAAAAGGCCCTTTTAAGGGCTATTTGTAATTTAGTATAGGGTAGAGCTTTTTATTATTTTGGGGGGCTTTTTTATTTTATTAGGGGGGATTAGATTAGGTGTAATTAGTTTAAAAAACTTGTAATTATTTTATTATTTTCTGTAATTTAGTGGGTTTTTTCGTACTTTAGATAATTGTATTTAATTGTATTTAGTTTAGGGAATTAATGTAATTATAGTGTAGTGTTAGTTGTAATTGTAACTTAGGTTAGGTTTTATTTCACAGGTAAATTTGTCTTTATTTTAACTAGGTAGTTATTAAATAGTTATATACTACCTAGTTAAAATAAATACAAAGTTCCCTGTAAAATAAAA
The DNA here is from genome assembly GCF_027579735.1 of Bombina bombina. Taxonomy (NCBI): domain Eukaryota; kingdom Metazoa; phylum Chordata; class Amphibia; order Anura; family Bombinatoridae; genus Bombina; species Bombina bombina. Next base: position 648,276,952 of record NC_069501.1, read on the forward strand.
ATAAATCCTAAGCTAGCTACAATGTAACTATTAGTTATATTGTAGCTAGCTTAGGGTTTATTTTATAGGTAAGTATTTTGTTTTAAATAGGAAAAATTTAGTTAATTGTAGTTATTTTATTTAGATTTAAATTATATTTAAGTTAGGGGGTTAGGGTTGGACTTAGGGATTAAGAACTTTAATATAGTGGCAGCGACGTTGGGGGCGGCAGATTAGGGGTTAATAAATATAATGTAGGTGGCAGCGGTGTCCGGAGCGGCAGATTAGGGGTTAATAATATAATGTAGGTGATCTGCGATGTCGGGAGCAGCAGATTATGGGTTAATAAGTGTAAGATTAGGGGTGTTTAGACTCTGGGTTCATATTAAGGTGTTAGGTGTAGACATAAAATGTATTTCCCCATAGGAATCAATGGGGCTGCGTTAAGAGCTGAACGCTGATTTTTTTAAGTCGGCTCTCCCCCATTGATTCCTATGGGGAAATCGTGCACGAGCAGGTTTTGCCAGCTCACCACTAACTTAAGCAGCGCTGGTATTGAGGTGAGATGTGAAGCAAAATTTTGCTCTACGCTCACTTTTCTGCGGATAACGATGGATTTCTAAAAACCCGTAATACCAGCGCTGTCTGCAAGTGAGCGGTGAGAGAAAGCACCGCACCCCTGTTACTGCAAAACTTGTAATCTAGGTGAATGTTAAAGAAACTGGATAAGATCTGCTATAAAAAAACACTACTGGGGGGCGGAGCTTGGCCCCGCAGGCGGATGGCCGCATTCTAGAAGAGCTCCCAGTCCTAGAGGTAAAGCAACCCACAAAAATGGTATAAGAGATCCCTAAATTCTCTACTTGTGAAACGGGGAGAGAGTGGCAGTTACTACCTATCTTTCTGTGCGCCATGTGATGGGACAGCGGCTGATTTGGAGATTTGACCCAACGGCAGAAGATGAGGCCGTTACAATGTGGGTGCATCTGGGACTTAGCTGCCATAGAGAGGAAAAGCGGAGCGGCAGCAGCAGAGCATACCGAAGCAAACACAGTCACTGATCCCATTTGATGCGCTGCGGCCCATGAGGCTTTGGCAGTGCACTGAGCCTGACGACATCTTGGCACCCTGCAGTTCTGAAAAGCGCGGCAGTGACTCTGAGGAAAGGGTAAAAAAAAATAAACACCGCCCAGCTACTAGCCCCAAGATTTGGGCAATCGACAAACATACACCCAAATACCAGCAGAACTGATAAGAGTACAGTGCAGGGTGGCCTGGGGATCACATTCAGATCTAACAGCCTTTACACTTAGCCCTAAGATCATGGAGACTTGAGTGGCGTAGTTGCAGAGAGTAATCCTGGTGGTCTGGGACGCCCGCTCCTAACAAACGCAGCGTAGAGAATTGTCACTATAACTTGCACACTACTGCATTAGCACCAATAATATTACAGGCAATCACTCAAAGCCACCTTATACAACAGCTATAACCCTGTCAGTTAGGGATATGCCTAAAAAAAAGGCAAAATAAAAATGGATAAAGGAACCCCCTTAAAATCACTCAGCAAATACCTAAAACCCATGGAGCAGCCTGCTCATCAAGATGGTGAAAACATGGCTACCAGTCAGCAAGTGGATACTACACACACCGCTCCCATAGAAACACAGAGGCAAACTCATATCACGAGGGACGACTTGCAACACCTCTCCTCGAAAGAGGATATACAGAATGTAATGCAAGAGATGCGTAGTTTGTTCCAGGATCTACGAAAAGACATCAGTACCCTAGAGAATAGAGTTGCCACGGTGGAGGAGGCCCAGGCAACAGCAGGTACCGCTATACAAAATAACAATGCAGAGCTACAGCAACATCTGACAATTATACAATCCCTAACAGATAAGCTAGAGGACCTAGATAATAGGGGGCACCGGAACAATCTGAGGGTAAGGGGGGTCCCGGAGTCTATACATCCCCCGCTATTGAGGGCTACCTTCAGAGCCTCTTCCGTACAATAAAAGGAACACCATCCTCAGCTGAAGTAGCAATGGAACTGGCCCACAGGGCCTTGAGGGCTAGGCCCCCCCTAAGGCTCCTCCCTGGGACATTATCATTAAGTTCCTTAATTTTAAGGATAAGGAGGAACTTCTACGATGTGCAAGGGCCAAGAACCCCATACACCATGCAGGCTTTGAAATACAGCTGTTCTCAGATTTGTCTCTGGCCACCCTATAGAAGAGGCGCAAACTTGCGCAAATTACATCACAACTGCGGAGCCGCAAAATCCAGTACCGCTGGGGGTTCCCAGTATCCTTGATCATCACCCACAATAACAAGTCTACAGACCAGGAGAGGACCTCCAGGCCTTTTCAAAGGACCTTGCAATTGGACAGGACCAATCTCGCAATGAAGAAACTTCGGAAGCAGGGGCCCCTGAGATGCCTTAACTAACATATTCTGGGACTTGGACCTCGACGCCTAATGAGTTAGTGGGTTTACTAAAAGTTGGAACAGATTCCCCTCCTTGCCCTGATGTCTTGCCTTCCTGTGTGGTGCCTTCAGGACAACCTAACCAAAGGCACTTACAAGGTGAATCCGTATGATAGTGGCTGCCCGGCGTCACTGGCTGCAGCACTTTGTTTCAACTGCGGTAATTATTTGTTGGACGGTGCCGCTACGGGGCCAACCTACGGACATTAAAGGTACAATTTAAGAGGCTTGCAGTAATACGGACTAGTTTACTCTGTTACATGTTTAAATGTTGATTACCCTATGCTTTACTGGTTATGCACCTTGCATGTCACTCACAACATTACTTCATTCCTTCAGGTAAAAATCTGTTATTGCTGTACATTGCATGACATGGACTGGCTGACTCTGTTACATGTTAAAATGTTGATTGCCCTATGTTTTAATGATTATGCACCTTGCAGGTCACTCACAATATTGCCTCATTCCTTCAGGTAAAAATTTGTTATTGTTGTACACTGAATGACTTGGATTGGTTGACTCTGTTAAATGTTAAAACGTTGATTATCCTACGTTTTATTGGTTATGCACCTTGCAACCTGCTCACAACATTATTTCGCTCTTCCAGGTAATATTCAGCTATCTTTTATAAACAATTGGGATTAGGCTCCCTAGAAAGAAATGTTTGTATAGTACTCTCTGCCCAGACTGATAGTAGAGGCAAATGACTTTTGTTAAAATATAACTTTTATTAATTACCTTAAAAGATGGGTAAACACAAACATTTTAAATCACTCTATTTCTAGTTGCTATTGGTGACCTGTGAGACCTATTAATTTTATATCTGGCCTTCGTTCTATAAGTAAATTATCGGTACTCACTGGTTTATGTCACCTTAGGATTGGGTAGGGTAGTAGGTGCCTAGTAGCTGGTATTTGTGAATGTTACCAATCTCTACTAATGAGAATATTTATGTTACTATCTTAAATTCCTATGGTACAATTAAATGTGGATAGTTTTCAAGGAGAATTAGCTTTTTCAAGCATAATGTGTTGTGGGTTTCACAAAGCGTGTACAGTGCCCTTATATTGTGTATACTGCGTACATTGCTTTTGATTTGACAATACTTCAATTATTGTACCTAAATTCAGTGTGAATACACTAATTTATGGATGTAAATGCCAAATGTATCTTGCATGTGTGGTTTTCTATTCAATAGTCATGCAATCTTTAGTTATCTCTGTATGATATTATACTTCATGTATTCCTATAATTCTGGTGATTTTCCAATATTTTGGCCACTGCTGGATATAAATAAAATTAATTTTAAATATGGCAATAACTTTTGCCGGTTTTGAATGTTAATATGTGATTTGCTTTGTCACTGCTGAGTGCAGAAACATTACGTATTGTATTTGTGTTACTTTAAAATGTAACAATGTTGTGACATAATTGCCGTTTGCCACTTCATATAGATATTTTATGTTTCTTAAGTTTTTATTCGTGTCTTTGTTTTTATACTTGAATAGGTGCTTTTAATTTTTATTGACACTTGTTTTAACTCTCAGTGGTTCGTGCTGAGAGAACACAAGTTTGATATTTATATAAGGGATTTATATAAGGGTAGTTATTTTAGTGTCATTCTATTTATTTTGGTTAATAATGAATGTTATTGTTATTTTTTGGTAACATAAATTGGTACCAGTATAGTAGCAACAGCTTATCTGCACTGTAACTTTGTATTAGTGCTAGTATGGTGACATCAACTTGTTCCCACTCTCAGTATAGTAGCATCAGTATTGCAATATTGCCTTTTTACCACCGTATATATTTGTGTATCTTTGATGTTAATGTGCATAATAGTTGTAGATAAATGTTCTCTTTCTCAGTGATAACTTGCTGGGTGCTTTTGGCTTCCAAACAGTTATTGGATGTTAAACTGTTTGAAGTGGCTTTAATGGGTTCCAAATAGTGATTGCGCTAAGTAATATTTTATGGCAGTCTTTCTATCACAAATGACTCCTTGTTTTATCTCACAAGTAGCGTATTTATCTCGCTTGGTTGCTTAATGTATCAGTGACTTTTGTTCTATACTTCAAGCAGCGTGTTCCTCCTGCTCTATTATAAGCAGCGTCTTTATCACGCTCTGTTTGTTAGCGAGTCAGTGACTCTGTTAAATCATTATACGATACGAGCAGCAGGTTTGTTCTGCTCCGTTACTATTAGGTCAATAACTCTGTTTCACTCTAAACAGTAACCTTATTAGAACAGCGATTAGTGAAAGTATTTCTTATTATCTAAAATATTTTTATATTATATTACATACAATTTAGTTATCATATATAATATCGCTGTTACTCTGTTGATATGCCACTTTGTTCTCAATTATATGCACCATTCATTCACACTGTTAAGTTCAGATTGCTAGCATTCATACATTTCTCAGTGGTTTACAACATAACTTTGGGTTCTGACAAACCGCACTTGCTATAGTGAGTTCTCCGTAAACTATCTTATTACAGCTTCATTAACTACTCAATTTCACTCATACATTCATGACTGGTAGAACATTGTTGTAGCTCGTATTTGACGTATCAGCTCTTATTCCTATGACTCGTAATACTTAGAATATTTTTAGGCAACTATGATACATTTTAAAAAAAAACATATAACACCTAGTGGGACCCCATCGTCCCACACAACCCTCCTGATGCGTTTCGCCTGCTAAGGCTCTTTGTGTGTGAAATATTCAGCTATCGTTGAACATTGAATATGCTACAAAGCATTGCAGGCGGGCGAAAAGGTGGGTTTTAGGGTGGAGCGTTAAGCTCTGGTTGCTTACACAACTAAGCGGCAAAAACTAGGATCCCTTGGCAAGGATAGATGCGCTTAGCACATAACCCCATAATAAGTTCAGCAAAAACAACATAGCCGTTGCCTCAGTGGGGCCTTACAGAAAGTTTTAAAAGTATTTCTCAGAGGATGCCCGACAATAAAGCTTAGTTAATGATTGAGGACTGTTAGCATGTTGGTTTTTATATGCCTAGTTAACTATGCGCATTATAGTTAACTTGTATTCCAACTCTGCTTCCCCAGGTTATGAATAATAATTACTGCTTTTTGAGTAATGCAAAAAGACTCACGTGAGCGAAGTTGTAAGCTTATAGGCTAGAGACTGGACCATGGGCGGCCTGCTGACCGCGGTCCATAGTTTGAGCCCTCCCTGGCCCCTAACTTTCTTATCCTCCCCTGGCCTCAGGGGAAAAGCCTTGGCGCCCCACCCCACTAATGAATCAGCACAGCTTCACCTTCCCAAACCCTGTTCCGCTGCCACTGTCCCCCTTCTCTTTTTCTTCTCACCTCTTTTTTCTATATTGAGTCTTTTTAACCATTCAAACATCCGGGGTTGTCCTCCAACATCCCTTGGGACAGTTATACTTGATTGAGTTGCAAATCCTTATGGATTACTACCCTCTTTGTTTTGTGAAGATTCTGTTTAGGCTGTACTATTGTTGGATAAGAATTGTTTTGTCTGATTCTTAAGAACATAAAGATAAATTCAGCCAAGTGACTTGGTATTAGTTGTTCCTCTAGTGTGTCAGGCGATTTAATTGGTTCTTTCCTTTATTAATCCTCTTTTTTTCCCCCCTTCTTTCCCCAACTACTACACTTGCAGGATGGCTATTCAAACAAGTAAATTTCACACACAGCCTCAATAACCCGGGAAAAAGGTCCATTGCATTTCGGGACCATAAAAACTTACACAGTCACATTATATTCCTTCAGGAAACACATTTTCGAAAAGGCAGGGAACCAAAGTGGTGCAATCCACAATACCCCACTGCATACTTTGCAGTTTACATCTAAAAAAATGCGGGGTGGGAACCTTGATACACCATTTTGTCCTCTTCAAACCTATGCACACAGCAAAAGACTCAGAATGGCGTTATATTGTCTTGACGGGTACGTTATACGACCACCCATTAACACTTTCGACAGTCTACGCGCCAAACACCAACCAACGCCTAGTCCTCAAGCGGTTTTTAAAAATCCTATTGGATTATGCTAAAGGCCCTGTATTTATGACAGGAGACCTCATTGTCCCCCTAGAACCGCAGTCTGACACTTCAAATGGTGCTTCTAGTGTCCCTAGTAGGACACTTAAATCTATCAAGACAACAATCTCTGATCTTGCATGATACATGGCAAACCCTTCACCCAACAAACAAGGATTTTACATACTATTCACCTCCATGTAATAAACTCTCACATATAGACTATATATTTGTTGACACAGTAGGTCTGGATATGGTTAGCGACTGCAAAATTGGACACATTACATGGTCCGATCACGCTCCAGTTACCTGTGAGGTATAGTGGCCTGATATCCCACCTACAACATACATCTGGAGACTTGATGACACACTCCTTGACAAGCCCTTAATCAAGATTGAATTACAGAAGTCACTGACTAAATACTTCACACACAATGTTCCTGAGCATACCTCACTACCGAATACATGGGAAGCCCACAAGTGCGTCAAGCGTGGGGAATTTCTCAAACAAGCAGCAAGACTATGTAAGCAATACAGGGCCAAACACAAGTCCCTACTAAGCACAGTTGCCACTTTAGAAGGCCAGCATAAACAAAACCTACTAAACGCAAGTATTGGTAAGGACTTATCGCAAGCCAGATCGGACCTCAAACAGCACCTAGCAGAGGCCTACCAACATAAGATGTCAATTAGACAGCAATATTATGAAGGAGGAAATAAACCTGGGAAGTTGCTGGCGCGATCCCTACGCAGACAGCAGCTTCGATCACATATATACTACATTACAAATAGGGATGGCGCCAAACTAAAGGGCAATAAGCAGATAGCCAGCACCTTTAATGCATATTACAAAGCGTTGTATAAAATCAATAATAAGGTAGAGGCACAGACACAGCCCCCAATCAAACAAAAGGCCATAGACTTATCTGGCAACCCTAAACTTACCGCGCCTAACCAAAACAGATTTCGATAAGTTAGACTCACCAATTTCTCTAGAGGATTTATCTCAAGCAATTAAGGAACTTCCAAACGGAAAGAGCCCTGGCCCAGATGGGTTTACCCCCGAATACTATAAAAATTTTCTCAGCTCTCTAGCCCCAAAGTTGATCCAACATTTTAATGATCTAACGGATAACCCTAAACTCACTAGCTCAATGTTGGAAGCTTATATCTTGGTAATACCCAAACCGGGTAAGCCCCTTACTGCCCCAGAAAATTTTAGACCTATCTCACTTTTAAACACAGACTTAATTTTTTTAGCAAAGGTCCTCTCACAGCGTTTAAATAAATATTTACCAGACCTCATCTCGATAGACCAGGTAGGGTTTGTCCCAGGAAGGGAGGCAAGGGACAATACCTGCTAGGTCCTACAATTAATCCATTATGCCCGGATAGAGGGGGTGCCTATGGCACTTTTTGCAACGGACGAAGAGAAGGCCTTCGACCGTGTCGACTTGCTTTTTCTGCGTCAAGTGATGAAGGCCATGAACTTCGGGGACTCGTTTATTAACATGGCATTCTCATTATACTCCAACCCGAATGCGCGTGTTAGGGTGAATGGAGCCTTATCGGACACATTCATTATAACAAATGGCAAAAGGCAGGGATGTCCCCTTTCCCCACTATTATTTGCCCTCTCAATAGAAGCCCTGGCCCAAAAAATCAGGAATAACTGCAGCATCGCGGGAATAAAAGTAAAAGGGACCGAGTATAAAAAAGCGCTCTATGTGGATGATATTCTATATACCCTTACAAATATAGATGTCTCAGTGCCAGAGCTTCTTTCGGAGATAAAGGAGTATGGTTCCCTATCTAATTTCCACCTTAACCTCACAAAATCCGAACTTCTAAGCATAACCGTGCCCCAAGACCAAATGCAAACCCTACTGGAGACTCACAAGATATCTATAGCAGACACACAACTAAAATATTTGTCAGTCTTTCTCACAAAAAACCCTCAAGATCTTTATAAAAATAATTACCTAAAACTAAAAGAGGAAATAATAAGATCTCTCCTCGTGGAAAAATAAGCCCTTGTCTTGGTTGGGTAAGATCGGGGTGATCAAAATGAACATTCTCCCGTGTATCCTATATATTTTGCAAACACTCCTGATCCCTCTCCCTAAAGACTTTATACTACAGTTGCAAAAAATACTTGAACAGGTTATTTGGACTGGTACAAAACCGCGTGTCCCGAAAAAAACACTTTACCTACCACGAGACAGAGGGGGGGTTGGGTTTCCCTGAATTAGCGACATACAGACGGGCAATACTGTTACAACGCCTTATAGAATGGACCGACAACTCAACACACAAAGCCTGGGTGCGCCTAGACGGACAAATTTTTAACCTAAATAACATGAGTACGCTAGCTTGGACGCCACTCCCGCAACTTCCTAGGACACTAAATAAGTACACACTATCGGCGGAGGTGCTCAGAGAGTGGGACAGGGCAGTAAACACCAGTACACACCTTTCCTCCAAATACTCGCCACTGTTACCCATCATTGAAAACCCAGAACTTCCATACTTTTACATAGGAACACGTATAAGCGAGTCCTACAGTCTTCGGGATGGCTCGCTGCATTTTGCAATCGAAAAGGGGAAACTATATCCTTAACAAGACACGGCAGAGAAATATGGTGACATATTCTCCTCCTGGATGAGATACAATCAGCTTTTGCATTACCTTACGCACCACAAACATAACTCTTGCAAGATAACTCACTGCTTTTGAACATTTATGCACAACAGTTAGGCCACTAAGACGCCTAATATCTTTGGTTTATAAACTGCTACTCTTGCCCCCAAACACTAATTTGCCTACATACACTCTAGCCTGGAACAAAGACCTTAATAAGGACATCGACCACGATACCTGGACTAGGTCGTTCAAATTAGCAAAACGTTCACCAGTCTCCGCTACCATCCAAGAAATACACCTAAAGTTAACCTGTAGATGGTACCTAACACTGTCAAGATTACATAGATGTTTCCCATCAGCGAGCCCTATGCGTTGGAGGGACTGTGGCGAACATGGTACGCTCCTACACATATGGTGGTCATGTCCAAAATTGAAAGAATACTGGAGTGGACTGACGAGCTCATATCAGACAAATTACAAATAATCATTCCAAATACCCCAGAGATGACTCTTCTCTTCTACCTACCAAAAGTTAGTGTAGCGCATACACAAGCCCTAATGCTGATAATGCTCACAGGAGCTAAAAAGCTGATTCCCAGAAAATGGAAGTCAGGGGCTATCCCAACAATTGAGGAATGGGTCTCCACAGTCGACGAACTGCTCCTCCTAGAAAGGTTCCACTATTTCAAAATTAACCAAATTGGCATTTATGAGCTGATGCTGGCCACATGGAGGGGTACCCCCATCTAATTGCTATCGGCTGAGGAAAGGCATTAAATGAATAGGGGACCCCCCTCCTCTTCCCTTCCCCCCTCTCACCCCCCCTCCTCTTCCCTTCCCCCCTCTCACCCCCCCTCTGTTTTTTTGTTTTGTTTTTTTTCCTTTTGACTCACGATTCCATGTTAATGATAGTGCTATATAACTATTAGTAAAAAATTTAAAAAAATAAAACAAGCTCTGTATGTAGAAATGTTAAACCCAGATATGTAAAGATTAATCACTGGGGGGCGGAGCCAGCTGCAGTGCTGATCGGACGTGTCTTGGTGCAGCTCCCGGATCCAAGATCCTAATCTAGGGGTATATTCACAAATTACAGCAACCTTTTTATTACCAAAACTCATGTGAGCATACCTAGGAACTGCTATTGTGCTGCCATGAACTTTTAAGGATCCGGGGAGACTGCACCAATTTGTCACTACTGTCCTGTGCTGTGGAGCGGAGAGGGAGAGCCGCCATATTGAAGACGCTGCAAAGAATTTTCTTTTTATTATTTTTATGTTGCAGACCTACAGCCGGTTATCTGGCTTCAAGGGAGCGAAAAATATACTTCTCCTTAAAGTTCCCTCACCAGCCCACGGTATGGGGACCTCATCTAACTTTCTACAGGAGCTGAGGCGCTTACTAGACAACCATCATGCGTCCTTAGCTGCCAAGCTGTACGCCACACCTAACAGAAATGGCGACTACCTAGATGTTATCCCTCAAGCTTGCACGATTGCACCTGAAACGCTCACACCAGTCTCGATATACGGCCATAGCGGCAGGTCCCTAAAACTGCACGAGGCACCTACAAATCTACACACGAGTTGTGAAAGAGGAGACAGTGAAGATGCGGTACTCTTGACAAGCCTCAGTGGATCCACATACCCTGGTCAGTCACACAACAAGTGGGATGTGAGTATGCACACTGGGTCTCAGCATATAAGGGGAAAACGTGACTCAAATACACTACCATTAGGCGGGGTCCAACTTAACAAGCTGCCTTACATAGTGGAACGTGAATTCTATTACAATGAACATTTTATCAATGGTACTAAGTGCACACTTACAAGTTGCCCCTCAGACGCCCCTCGAGGCCAGCTAATCAATTTATACGCAGGGGCAAGGAATTTGGAACTTTCCCTCAAACACCTTCAGGTCTACAAAGAGCATCTCCCTTCTACTCTACTTAGCCCGCTTCCTTCTCGTATCCCTCCTACACTGGGCACTAGCAGAAGAGGAGTAGGTTAACTGTTTTTTTTTTTTTGTTTTTTGCACAGGATAATTGACTGGTACAGCTCACTGGCCAAGCTGAGTGCAATTTAGACTGCCAACTTTACTTTGTCCCACATCTTTCTACATCTTTTTGCATGTGATGAAGGCTATTAGCCGGATAGCGTCATAAAGACCAACATTACATTCCTACAGGACTGGCATTGGTTTAGGGCTTTCTGACTGGACCTCTGCAGAGGGAGTTCATTTTGGAACAGTTATCTGTACCTTACCAGTTTGTTATCTGATTAAGTTCAACATAGTGTGTGAAGCTGCTCATATAGGCTGAGTTCACTGTGTTATTTTATGTATGGTTGAGAGACTTTCCTGATATATTAGCTTCCCTGCAGTATACTTAACTGTTTATCTCACTAACATTTGCAGGAGGTGCTTACTGTTCTCCCCCTTCCCTGCCTGCAAGGCTCAGTATATGCTACTTTATCTCACATTCTGTTTGTCTATATGGGTTCTATTTAATAAAGTACCTAGTGCTTCCTTGGTCACTTAACAATTTGAGGTTCTACAGTTTAACATGTTGCAACTATGTGTTTATTTATGGAGATTTTTCTGCCTTTACTGGGATTCCTTTTCTTTTTAAATTAAATGCTTGCTATTATTTTAAGTGATGGACACCTGTATATCTATACAACTGATTGCATTGTCTTATTCTCTTTACCCTAGTAGTACAGGTGCAGTCAGCGGCCGGGACTGCGCCTTCCCAATTAATATGTCTGGAATATAGGTGTTCCATTACGTTTAATAGATACATCCCTCTATTGTCAGGATGTTCCCTTAATACTGACATTTATATTATACAATGTGGGTCATCTGCTCCCACGCTACTCCAAGTTATAAGACCTCTTACCACTTTATCATAGCCCATTTTTTGCTTCTGCTTATAGCTCTCCTATTTATGGTGACGTTTGGTGCCTAGACTTGCCAAACTTTATATGTTACCTACATAGTGTATCTAGAGACAAATTGCAGTGCTCATTATATTAGCTAACTTATTTCAGCTGGCATTTTTGCTACTGTAAGGGGGTACAACCCTCTGGCTAATAATCTTGCCTACTTAACTCATAAATATATTATTAATTGTTAAGATGTTATAGCATTAGGTGTTGCGAGACTTTGCAGCTTAATACAGTGTTCCTTGGGCAGGCAGGTCCTGCATTATTACTCTTACCACTTATGCCCTTTTCATGCACTGAATCTTAGATAAGCCCTACAAATTTTACCAACTGTGCATTCATAGAACCTATGGCTCCCTTGATTTAAGTGCTCCTCTAACTTAGCATGCACCCACCATATTAATAATATGACTTGAATATAAATTACCACCTCCCCCCCCCATATAATATACCTCCCTATCTAGGAGGGTTAACACCCCGACTAATAAGCCTCTTCCCGTACACCGCTATATTTAAATTTACCACTAGGCTTATATGTCATAATCAAAAGCTCTGGGGTTGACTAACTCGAGTTTAACTTCATAATGCACTATTACTCCCTCTACACAGGTCTGAGGGTTGCTGTTAGGTATGAGAATGACCCCTCCCCGTGATTTTAGTCATTTAAATTGGGGTGTCATGCGCATGCACCAAATTCAGTTCAATCCAAAATTCAGGAGTCATAATCTCCTTCCCTTGGTGTTAATCATTTATGGCCTTTCTGCTTCTGGATGGTGGGCCCACATCCGGGAGATAGAACATCCCTGATCCTATGATAGAATTGGTCAGCGGTTTAATTAAGTATCTTCGCCCTTACCTATCCCTAATTACCTAATACTTTATTCCTCAGTACCAACTGAAGTCTAAGCGTGTTGAGGGCTGTTAATTATATCTTGCTCACACCACTCACTTACTAATCAGTACTTTGCTTTTTATGCATCTGGGTCTAGGGTACAGATCATTACATTGCCTGCACCTCACATTCAGCAAGAGGTTTATTTAGTTGGCTTTCCGTAATGCCTCAATTAACTTGGTGTACCTAGGTAAGTTAAGCCTAAGTTAGCAGGTTTATACTCAACTTAGGGTCCCCTGCGAGCTTTGCACGAATGTCCAGTATTTACTTACTCCCATATAATCCTATATTGGTAACTTTATTCACTCTATTTCATTTAACAAGTATGGTCAGCACTATACACTATATTGATGGCTGTCTGAGCTCGTTCTAACCCCTATTCTTGGCTCTTATATATAACCTGTTTACTATAAATCAGGATACAGTAGCTTACCCTACTCTTTTAGCGATATGTAGCTCTTTGGCATTTCTTGCTTAAAAACAGTTAGAATACCACCTCCCCCCCCCCCCCCACAATAATGTGCCCTCTATTTTGGAGGGACTCAATAAGCGGTTTATCTTGCCCATACCGCACCATAATTCCATACTTAGTTACCATACTATGTTATTTTATTTTATACTTGGCGCCTTTATTTTTGATACCATTTGAATTTAATTATTGCATAATGTTTACATGCTCTAGCATAATATTACAGCAGTTAACTGGCGCTTACAGTATTCATATTCCATGACACACTACATGTCAACCTATTCTAGATTCCCTTTAATTTCTATCTTGTGTTTTGTGTGTTGTTCATATAATTAAAAAAAAAAAAAAAAAAAAAAAAAAAAGGTTCCAATTCTTCCATAGCATTGCCTATGTTGTAAAACGTATCTATTAAGATGGAAGCAGTATATTTGAAATGTACCATTTATGTTTGCTCTGTATTATATTACCTTGCATATGTTGTATTGTTTTCAGCACAACCTTAATAAAAATTATTGAAAAAAAAAAAAAAAGATTAATCACTAATGAGAGTCCAGCATATTGTCTACCTGTTTCTTATATCACCTATCTAATTAGACCGTCTACAATATTGTCTCTTGTAATAACTGGTGACCAACAATGGCACCAGACTGTTAGCAGAAAATGTAATATCATGTTTATCTCTCTTGTGTATATGCAATTTTGTATCAATAAAGCTGGTTTATAAATAAAAAAAAACAACAACAAAAAACAAATAAAAAAAACACTACTTTCTTAATCTTGATATGCGTGATTATATCCATATAATATCCTATTATGGGTCTCCTTACTTTATGAAGAAAATTTGAGCTTCTTTAGAGGCAACACAACCTAACCACTACATTTTAACTAAAAGGCACTCAAGTATTCAGTTCAGTTTATACAACTTTTAATTAACATGCTTTCATGCCAAAAAGTAATTTTGATATAGTTAAATGCTGCTCTTCCACATGCATAATAGAACATTTAGCGGTACAATGTCTCTTTAAAAGGGAGTCTACTATGCCAACATTTTTTTTTCATAAAACATGACTTCAATGGACTCTCTCACGTCATTAGATAACTTTAATACATGTGCTACTTTGTAACCATAAAACCATTTTGCTAAATGTCATCAAAAATGTTTTATAGAACAAATTATCACACAAACAACCACCATTATCAACTAAAAGATTTAGCTTACATTCACGTTGTTATAGTGATAAGTCTATTAATCAACTGATGCCATACTAACAAAAGTATTTTTCGTTTTTATAAATGGTCAGGGTGATCTGTGCAACGTCATCTCTGGATAATTTAGATGCTGGCACTATATTGTGTTAAATGTGGCCATCATTCCACTTGCAGAAAATGAATGAATAAAAAAAAAAAAAATATGCTTACCTGATAAATTATTTTCTTTCAGAATGATGATAGTCCATAGGGTTCATAACATGTGTCATATAATTCCGGGCACTAGGAGGAGGCCAATAACCCACACAAGAGCTTAAATTCTCTCCATCTCTCCTCAGTTTAACGCAAAGCAAAGCAGAGAATAGGAAACAACTAGGAAGAAAAGACAAAAGCAGGATCTATAGAGGAGCAAATTAGAACCTATGGACCATCATCATTCCAAAAGAATTTATCAGGTAAGCATACATTTTGTTTTCTTTCTTATAATGATGATAGCTCATAGGGTCTATAACATGTGGGATTAATACCCAAGCAGATAGTCCATGTTACTGAATAGGTTGGACATTTTTCTGGCAGTTCCTATTTATCAAGACACTGCAGCCTGAAGGACTTTCCTGCCAAAAGCTGCTTGCAAATAAGCAAAAACATCAAAGCAGTAAAATCTGCTCCAAAGATGCCTCATTTTTGAAAGCCCAAAAGTTGCAACTGATCTTGTAGAATGGGCTGTGATTTCCTGAGGGGGTGACTTTCCCACCACCAAGTAAAGCCTTGTGAATTACCTGTTTGAGCCAAGAAGCCAAAGCTACAGTAGTAGCCTTACGAGTCCCAGAGAAATGAACAAACAAGCTGGAAGATAAAACTTCAATATTCTGACTACATCAAGATTTTGTAAAAAAACTTTCCTTAGAATTAGCCGGATCAGGACACAAAGTAGGAACAACAATCTCCTGATTGATATTTTCCAAAGAAACTACCTTAGGAAGAAAAGCATATTTATTACGAAGCACAGCTTTATCTTTGTGAAAAACTAAAAATGGAGACTTGCAGGATAAAGATGAAAACTTTTCTAGCTGAAGAAATTACTTACAAGAAAAGCACTTTCCAGGAGTTTGATATCAATGGAAAGCATTGGTTCAAAGGGAGAACCTTGCAGAACAGAAAGAACTAAATTTAAATTCCAGGGCAGAGAAATAGGTCTCAAAACTGGCCTAATTCATATTAGCGCCTCAGCAAAAGTCTGAACGTCAGGAAGTTTAGTTAACTTTCTATGAAAAAGAACAGATAAAGCAAAAATTTTACCTTTTATGGAGCTAGCAGACAAACCCCTGTCAATGCTATCTTGTAAAAACTGAAGAATTCTAGGAATCCTAAAGGAATACCAATAAAATCCTCTTGGAGAACACCATTCAAAACATGCCTTACAATTTTTGTGATACATTTTTTGGTTAACACGTTTTCTGGCTTAAAAGTGTCAAAGTGTTAATAACTGAATCAGAGAACCCTCTATGTCTTAAAACTAGGCGTTCAACTTCCACGCCATTAACCTTAGAGATTCGAAATCCTGAAGGAAGAGAGGCCCTTGACACAATAGATCTTGTCTTAGAGGAAGAAGCCATGGAGGAGAAGAGGACATCTGCACTAGATCGTCATACCATGTTCTGCAGGGCTCGGCTATAGCAATCAAGATTACAGAAGATGACTCCTGTTTGATTTGAGCAATTACTTTTGGAAGTAGAAGAAACGGAGGAAACAGATACGCTAGATGAAAATACCATGGACAAAGCAAGGCATCTATCATTTGATCCTTTGGATCTCTTGATCTTGCACAATGCATTGGAAGTTTATCGTTTTAATGGGAGGCCATCAGATGTATGCCCAGTAGACCCCATTTGATCACTAATTGTTTGATGATGTCCTGATTGAAATCAAGTATGCTGGTACATCATATTGATCTGCTAAATCTCATGCAACCCTGAACTCATAGGTCACATGGTCTAGCGGCCATATTGCTTTTTGCTATTAATTTTGACAGACGCTTAAACATCTTTAGCTCTGAAACTGCTTATGTTACAACTTTGAAACTTGCTGTGCTTAGTGCTGTTATGACCTAGATTTGCTATTGCTCAAAAGATGTGCCTCAGTCACATGCTGTAGCAACCGTCTTGAATTTTGCAAAAATATTCAAACTTCTTCCCTGAAACTGCAGAGTGCAATGAAGCGCAATTTTGCACATGTGCTTCTTGCAAGGTCCTTTACCAAGTTTGTTCAAACTACAATTTTCCCATAATCAACCTGGCTGCTATGAGCCATTCGCCTTTTTATCGTTGTTTAATTGCGTAAATTTGCAGTTTATGCATTATGTTTACACTATTTAACTATATTACAGTGTAGTAGACACATGATTACACAGTCATGACTCCTAAAGGCAATATTGCAGTCAAAATTCGCACTGTGCAGTCGCCTTCGTGAAATAAAACATTTGCAAATTGTAGAGGTCTGTAGTGAGCATTAGTATGTGCAATTTAAAAGCCATACATTGCATACCTTGGCAGCCATTTTTTTTCCGGATGCGCCATTTTTAAAAATTACAAAAATCTTCTACGAAACTGCTTATGGGACAGACTTGAAATTTTGTTTACAGAGTTATCTTATGACTAACATTCAGATTTGTTCAAGAGAAGTTATGTCATGTGGTTTGGCAGCCATTTTTAATTGTTCAAAAATGCTTAACGATATTTTTTAATTAATAATAAAACAAAAAACGTTTTACAAAAATGCTTTATTTTTGCCGTGTTTATTGACATCTATAGTGAGAACTATTGTGCATAATACTGAGGCTGTATATCCTATGATCTGGCAGCCATTTTGTTTTACACAAAAAAAAAAAAAAATCTATTTTCTCTGCAACCGCTTATGTCAGAACTGTGAAACTTGCTGTATAACCTTATATTGTGACCTAGAGTCACAGTTGTTCACGTTGAAGGAATTGGTCACAAGCTGTGCCAGCCATATTGGTTTACGCAAACATTTTGAAAATGTGTTTTCTTTTCAACCGCTTATGTTAAATCTGTGAAATTTGCTGTTAACCATATATTGCTATCTAGAGTTACATCTGTTCATGTTGAAAGTATTGGTCATATGGTGTGGCAGCCATCTTGAAAAACGCAAACATTTCGAAAATGTGTTTTCTTTGCAATTGCTTATGTTACAGCTGTAAAACTGGCTGTATAGCTTTATATTGTGAATTAGCTGCTTGTATGCCATTGCAAAGGCGATGTGCTTGGCCACCTCTATTGCTGCTTGCAGCTATATTTCTTCCTGAATTTCTTCCTGAGATAAACCCTGTTTGGTCTTCATTTATTAAAACCCCTATGGCTTTTATGAGCCTCTCTGCAATAATAGACATAAGTATCTTATAATCTAGATTCAGCAGAGATATGGACCCGTATCTTCTGGATCGTTCCCCTTTTTATGTATGAGTGAGAGTCTGTAAAGTAGAGCGATTGCATCTTATTATGCGTGAAGTATTGATTGAGTAATTTGCATAGTGTGTCTAGAATATCGCTTTTAATAATTTTATAGAATTTGGCCGATAGCCCTTCTGGGCAAGGAGCTTTGCCAGATTTCATTTTGTCTATAGCTAACCCTATTTCCTCTGACATAATTACTTTATTAATTTGCCCTAAAGCTTCCATAGAGATCTTTGGGAGATTTATATTTTGCCAGAATCTGTCCTTTTCTGCTTCATTTACCGGGATATTGGTATTTAATTTCGATAGTATTTAAAAAAGGCTTCCCTAATTTCATTTGTTTTTGTATATATACTAATCGCCACTCTTAATTAGGGGAATCATACTTTTCTTTTTTCTAAATTTCCTTGAGGTCTTTAGTAGACATGAATTGACCCTGTTGGATTAAGGGAAAAGTCGTGCAAAATGTTTCCATCTTGAAATTGGGGACCCTGGCAAACTTGTTTAGGGTCTAAAAGTTCCTTCCTTCTTTGAAACAATAAACAGATTGGAATAAAACCCTTGACCTTGTTGAGACACAGGTACTAGGGTAATTACTATCATATCCTCCCTCATATCCTGTACACATTGCATGAAGGCAGCCGCCTTTGCAGGATTTTTGGAGACATGAGACAGATGGAATCGTCCTCTTACAGGCCTGGAGCGAAATCCTATCTTGTTACCCTGTAATATGATGTTTTGAACCCAGGGATCCTGGACTGATTGAAACCAGGCCTTCTGAAAGAGACTCTGGTCTAAGGGCTACACCTTCATGCAGATTTTGGATTGGTATTGGGCTGCTTGGACTGTTTGTTCTTTGCCCATGAAGAACCAGGCTTCCGGGTAGGCTTGGGAGGCTCAGGCTCTCGAGAAGAGGAGGACTTCTGATCTCCTGAGGAACTAAAGCGATTACTTGGTCTGCTCTTTCCCTTGGATTCTTGTCCTGAGGAAGAAAAGCTCCTTTCCCACCAGTAACAGTCATGTTCTTGACATCAATCTTAATTATGTCCAATATGTCACGCCGCGCCGCTCTAGCCGTCGCTAGGGGCGCGGCGTCTCCTTTTCGGCTCAGGATGCATGTGGCGCTGATGTCAGCGCCGCACGCTCCTGATGCTGCTGGGAGCTCACTGCTGCGAATACTGCCTTAACCCTTAAACTGCTGGGCTGATCTTTGTTGCTGAACCTGCCTGTCTGACTTCTCTGCTCATTAACTCCTGTTGTTTTGGATTGCCTCTTTGTTGCCAAACCCTGCCTGCCTGACCATTCTAGTGGTGTGCCCTTGGACTGCTTTACTGTTACCTAACCCTACCTGCCGGACCATTCTAGTGGTGTGCTCTTGGACTGCTTTACTGTTTCCGAACCCTGCCTGCCTGACCATTCTAGTGGTGTGTCCTTGGACTGCTCTGCCGTTGCCGCTGGGGACCATCCTGCCTGTGGTGAGTGCCGCTCTCCTCATCTTACTAACTTTCTCTGCTCTGGGATATTCCCTATCATTCCAGCTCGAAGCCAGGATAACAAGACTACTGGCCGAGTTCGGTCTGATAGAGGAGTATCCCACGAGCATTACATTATACTTGGACCATGCAGCCAGATGAGGTGGCACAAGCTGTTAATCTTCAGGGACAGATGTTGGGAACCCATACAACACAGTTGCAGAATATGGATTCCAAGCTAGAAGCTATTACCGCTCAGCTCTCCTTACAAGTTGCAGCAAGGGATGCCACTCCTGTTGCTACACCACCAGCCCCTACTCCCAGTACTGTAACTTCTTCCTCTGCTTCTGGAAGTATACCCCGTATACCCTTGCCTGACAAGTATGAAGGTACTACTGATTGCAGGGGCTTTCTAAACCAATGCAGGCTGCACTTCTGCAATGATCCTCACATCTTTCAGTCTCATCAGTCAAGGGTGACCTTTATCATTTCTTTGCTAAAGGACAAGGTCCTAGCCTGGGTCTCTCCTCTTTTAGAACAGAACGATACACTCCTGCATGATGCTGATGAGTTCATATCTGCTTTGTCTTCTGTGTTTGGGACTTCTGGCCATACCTCTGCTGCAGAATATTCTCTCCTGGATCTCCGCCAGGGTAATAAAACTGTGGCACAATTTGCTGTTGAGTTCCGCACCTTGGCACTTGAAACCACCTGGGATGGCAGTGCTCTCAAGGCAGCCTTTAGGAGGGGTCTCCATGAACGCATCAAAGATGAACTCACTTATCGTGATATGCCTTCTTCTTTGGATGACTTTATAGCGCTTTGTATCAATCTGGACTCTTGCTTTCAGGAAAGGCAAGCCGAGAGAGACAGAACAAGGAGGGTCCTTCCCTCCCGTCCTCCTATTCGCCCAGTTTTGGCAGCATCCGCTACCCCTTGGTAGAGGAACCCACGGATCTCTCCTCCTTCAAACCTTCAGAGTCTGAAAGGCAGAGAAGGAGGAGACTGAGACTATGTTTTTATTGTGGATCTAACATCCACCAACTAAAGGATTGTGATGTTCGTCTAGGAAAAGCCAATGCTTAGAGGATAACACTGGGGTACCTCTAAGCATGGTCTCAACTAAATCCCCTCACTATTCTCGGATCCTGGTACCGGTTACCCTTACCTTCCTTCAGAATACAGTCCACACTCAAGCCTTCATTGATTCAGGGGCAGCTGGAAACTTCCTGGATCACCGTTTTATGATTCAAGCTGGTTTGCCTCTGTCTGTCATCCTTGGTCTTCCTTGGCTTCGGGTACACAATCCACAGTTCGACTGGACTGAGGGACAACTGGCCTCCTGGGGCACCTCCTGTTTCCGCTCCTGCCTTGCTAAAGTCATGCCTCTGCCCCGTATTCCCATAGCCACTATACAGACTCCTCCAAACCTTCCCTCAGTATATGCAGACTTCACTGATGTGTTTGAGAAAAAAGCAGCTGACGTGCTGCCAACCCACCGGCCTTATGACTGCAAGATCGACATCTTTTCCGGAGCCCCACTTCCCAAAGGGAGGACTTATCCACTCTCCAAGGCTGAAACCAAATCCATGGAGGAGTACATACAGAACCTAACTAAAGGTTTCATTCATCCTTCCTCCTCTCCTGCTGGGGCCGGCTTCTTTTTTGTCATTAAGAAGGATGGTGGGCTCAGACCCTGCATTGACTACAGGGCCTTGAACAACATAACCATCAAGAATCGCTATCCCATACCATTGATCACCGAACTGTATGACTCGCTCCAGGATGCCAGCTTTTTCACGAAACTGGACTTATGTGGGGCATATAATCTGATTTGCATCTCTCCAGGCCACGAATGGAAGAACGCCTTTAACACAAGATCTGGGCATTACAAATACCTTGTAATGCCCTTTGGGCTGTGTAACGCCCCTGCCGTCTTCGAGGCATTTGTCAATGATGTCTTCCGTGATCTGCTCAACCGCACTGTCATCGTTTATCTGGATGATATCCTTGTTTTTTTCTCCCACTTTAGAGGAGCATCATAGGCATGTGAGACAGGTGCTTCTTCGCCTCAGGGATAATTCCTTGGTAGCCAAGCTAGAAAAGTGAGTTTGATCGAGTGCAAATCCAATTCGTTGGTTATGTCATCTCAAAGGAGGGTTTTGCCATGGATCCTGCTAAACTCACCGCGGTACTAGAATGGCCTCAACCTACCTCTTTAGAGGAATTGCAGAGATTTTTGGGTTTCTCCAATTATTACTGCAAGTTTATAAAGAACTTTTCTCAAACAGTAGCTCCTCTCACTGAATTGACAAAACGGAACAAGGACTGT
Organism: Bombina bombina; assembly: GCF_027579735.1. Lineage (NCBI taxonomy): Eukaryota > Metazoa > Chordata > Amphibia > Anura > Bombinatoridae > Bombina > Bombina bombina. The sequence goes on from NC_069501.1 coordinate 648,298,882, forward strand.
AAACATTGGCCTCCTGAGGCCGTAAATGCCTTCTCTTCCCTGAAAAAGGCTTTCTGTTCAGCTCCTGTGCTCCGCCATCCTGATCCTGACCTACAGTTTACTTTAGAGGTTGATGCCTCAGAGATAGGGGCTGGAGCAGTTCTCACCCAAAGGGACCTTTTGACTTCCAAGTACACCCTGTAGCCTTTTTCTCAAAACGCTTTACTCCTGCTGAGAGGAACTATGATGTGGGTAATCGTAAACTCCTAGCCATTAAGATGGCGTCATTGGTAAGTGGGCACCGCCAATCCTATTCAGATTCTCACCGACCATAAGAATCTGACTTACCTAGAGACTGCTCACTGACTCAATCCTCGACAGGCCAGGTGGGCCTTGTTCTTTTCTCATTTTAACTTTGTCGTCTCTTATCTTCCTGGGACCAAGAACAAGAAGGCGGATGCCCTTTCCCGTCAGTTCCCTCGTACAAGTGATTCCTCAGAAGCTCCTATTGAACATATCATACCCCCCTCCTGTGTGGTTGCTCAACTTAATACCACCCTTCTGCAGAGATTGCAACATGCTCAGTCTAGTAAACCTCCTGGAGCCCCCATGTCCTCCGATATCCTCTTTGTACCCCGGAATCTACGTATCCCTGTGTTAGCATGGGTTCATGATAGCAAACTCTCAGGACATCCCGGTTCGACTAAGACTTTCAAGCGTCTTTTCCAACATGTTTGGTGGCCTACTATGAAGTCTGATGCACAGGATTATGTCAAAGCCTGCACAACTTGTGCTGCCAACAGGACTCCCCGATCTTTGCCTCCTGGCTTGCTCCAACCATTGTCCATTTCCAAACAACCATGGACACATATAACAATGGACTTCATTGTGGATCTTCCTTCTTCTAACCACCATACAGTTATCTGGGTTGTGGTAGACCGCTTTTCCAGACTGGCGCACTTCGTACCACTAACCAAACTACCTTCTGCTCTAGAATTATCGTCCCTTTTTCTCTTGCATGTGGTACGACTTCATGGCATTCCTGTGAACATTGTTTCCAACAGAGGTTCACAGTTTATCTCTGCCTTTTGGAGGGCCTTTTGTAAATCGATTGGAACCATGGTTTCCTTGTCTTCTGGCTACCGTCCACAGACCAATGGACAGAGAGCAAACCAGGATCTTAAAGCCTACCTTAGAGCCTTTGTCAATGCTAGCCATACCAACTGGTCTGAGTTGCTACCACTAGCTGAGCTGGCAAGAAACACTCATTGGCACTCTTCTCTTAAATGTTCTCCATTTCAAGCCGCAGCAGGATATCAACCTTGTGTGTTCCCTCTTAACTCAGTCCACTGGGGACCCTGCCGCAGACCGACACGTCACTGGACTCACCACTCATTGGCAACATATTCGCTCTCAGCTATGTTCAGCTGTCTCTAGATATAAGAAGTTTGCTGATCGTCATATGACTTCTGTATGTGCCATTCCAGTGGGTGAACGTGTTTGGATATCTACTCGACACATGCGTCTACGTCAACCCTGTCACAAATTGGGGCCCAGATTTATCGGCCCTTACAAGATCCTGAAAAGACAGTCTCCTGTTGCCTACAAAGTGGCCTTGCCAAAAACCCTATGCATACATCCAGTCTTCCACATCTCACTGCTTAAACCTTACATCAAGAATAGACATACCCGGCTCCGAGCTCCTCCTCCTCCATTCCTGGTCCGTGGGGACCCCAAATATGAGGAAGCTAAGATCCTGGACTCCAGATACAGGCGCAGACAATTGCAATACCTGGTACCTGGTACATTGGAAGGGTTACTCTAGGTTGCTAGGGGCGCGGCATCTCCTTCCTGCTCGTTGTCAAGGGCAGTGTCGGCTCAGGATGCGTGCAGCGCTGACGTCAGCGCTGCACGCTCCTGATGCTGCTGGGAGCTCACTGGCGCGAATACTGCCTTAACCCTTAAACTGCTGGACTGATCTTTGTTGAACCTGCCTGTCTGACTTCTCTGCTCAATAACTCCTGTTGTTCTGGATTGCCTCTTTGTTGCCAAACCCTGACTGCCTGACCATTGTAGTGGTGTGCCCTTGGACTGCTTTACTGTTGCCGAACCCTGCCTGCCGGACCATTCTAGTGGTGTGCTCTTAACCTACTTTACTGTTGCCAAACCCTGCCTGCCCGACCAGTCTAGTGGTGTGTTCTTGGACTGCTCTGCCGTTGCCGCTGGGGACCGTCCTGCCTGTGGTGATTACCGCTCTCCTCATCTTACTAACTTTCTCTGCTCTGGGATATTCCCTATCATTCCGGCTCGACACCGGGATAACAAGACTACTGGCCGAGTTCGGTCTTATAGAGGAGTATCCCACAAGCATTACACATTACTGCTTCACATATAAATGTGTTAGCCATTTTAAGGGCTCTAATGTAATTCTGTAGGCCCTCAGCAGAGGATTGTTCATAAACCATTTTGGATAGAGAATCACACCATAGAGTCCCTGCCGTGGTAACACAGGTGATAGATACTGCTGGTTTAAGCAGAAGAGCTGTCTGAAAAAAGAGCTTTCTCAGGAAAGACTCCATTTTGCGGTCCATTGGATCCCTGAAAGGGGTGCTGTCCTCTATGGGGATGATAATGCATTTGTCAAAAGTGAAAATAGCTCCATCAACCTTGGGTATGTTTTTCCCAGATAGCTCAGCATGCTAAGGCACTGTGGGCTGAGGTATGTAGCAACCCAAGGGTTGCAGGTTCGATCCCCGGTGAGGTCCACTCAGCCTTTCATCCTTCCGAGGTCGATAAAACGAGCCACGCCTTGAGACCCTTACGGGTGATTAGCCGCGCTTTACAAATACTCAATACATACATAACTCCACGTTCTTCTCTGGAACTGGGTACATTCTCTTAACCTTGAAAGAGTAAATGGAATACCAGTTTTTTTCATTCTTTGACTATATAGTCAGAAACTAAATCTGGAACGTGAAATACCTCTGGAATTTTAGGAGGAACTTTGAAAACAACATTTAATTGATTTACAGGCTTGTATTCAGCAGCTTTTACCTCAGAAATATCCAGTACCTCATGCAACAAGGTGAGGAAAGCATTGTCAAATTCAGGATCAGGTACAGGGTTTTCTTCACTATATATTACTTCCACATCTGAAGTGGATGATTTTGAGTCGACAGAGCTCTGAAGCAGGACAGGAATTTGAGGTTGAGAGGAAGGAGTTTGCTTGGGGATAGATGCTAAATATTTTGCCATAGCCCCGTGTAAATTATCTTTAACCTTAGAAGTACAGTCAGTAGAGGCTCCCTGAGTAATATATATAAGAACAGGACATAATTTCTTAGAAGTAGAGGGATGCAGCTGATTTGTATGCATAAATTGAGGTATACAACTATTGCAAAGTTGATTGACGTGGAAAACTGGAACAGATTGCAAAACAGACACAAAAATGTACAACGTTTTCATTGTGTTTGACATAGTTTAAGTAGGGATAGATTCACTGTGGTCCATTATGTGCAAAATTCTCAAGTATAGCAGAGTATGAGACAACACACATACACTTATAAAATTAAATGGTAGAGAGCCCTCTACACTAGTCAATGTATACCCTTGACACCTGCAAAGTACCTAAAGGGTAAGGTTATACCTAGGCCTTATAATCAACTGAGTGACCAAATTACCCCAAGTGACCCCCTGGCAGCTCCTGCATGTGTACTCACCCTCCTCCAGGGACAGGATGACAAAAACAAAATTTATGCTCACCTGATAAATTATTTTCTTTCCTAGCATGGAGAGTCCACAAATCCATTCTAATTACTAGTGGGAATTCAACTCCTGGCCACCAGGAGGAAGCAAAGAACATCCCAGCAAAGCTCTAACTATCCCTCCTACTTGCCACAATCCCCCAGTCCTTCAACCGAAGAAATACGGAAAGAGAAGAGGACACAAAGGGTATAGAGGTGCCTGAAGTTTAGAAACGATAACAAACCAAAATAAAAAGCCTTGCCAGGAAAGAAAATAATCACATAAGCATAAATTTTGTTTTCTTTCCAATGGCATGGAGAGTCCACAAATCCATTCTATTTACTAGTGGGAACCAATTAACCAAGCTAGAGGACACAGAATGGAAAGGGAGAAACAAGATAGGCTGACTGAGGGTACAACCGCTTGAAGAACCTTTCTCCCAAAGGAAGCCTCAGCTGAGGCAAAAACATAAAATTTAGGGGGGGAAAAAAGTATGTAACGAGGATCAAGTGGCCGCCTTGCAAAGTTGCTCCAAAGAAGCCTAGTTTTTAAAGACCCAGGAAGAAGAAACTGCCCTAGTTGAATAAGCTATAAACCTCTCAAGAGGATGTTGTCCAATGGTCTCCGAATGACACTCCTTAACCAAAAGGAAAGAGCAGAAGACGTGGCCTTCTGGCCTTCACGTTTGCCAGCACACATCACAAAAATGGCTGAAGATTGCTGAAAATACTTAGTAGCCTAAAGATAGAATTTTACAGCACGAACTACATCCAGGTTGTGTAACAGACGTTCCTTCTGAGAAGAAGGATTAGGACAGAACGAAGGAACGACAATTTCCTGATTGATATTGCAGTCCGAAACCACCTTAGGAAGAAATCCCAATTTGGTATGAAGGACCGCCTTATCCGCATGAAAAATAAGATAAGGGGAATCACACTGTAGAGCCGAAAGCTCTGAGACTCTATGAGCAGAAGAAATAGCTAGTAAAAACTAAACTTTCCAAGACAACAACTTAATATCAACAGAATGCATAGGCTTAAACGGAGCCTGCTGCAGAACCCGAAGAACAAGATTAGGGCTCCAAGGAAGAGCAAAAAGTTTAAACACAGGCCTGATTCTGGTAAGTCAGCCAAATGCTTATGCAACAGAACAGAAAGGGCAGAAATCTGACCCTTGAGGGAACTGACTGACAAACCCTTCTCCAGACCCTCCTGGAAAAAAAGACAGAATACGGGGAACTCTCACTTTATGCCAAGGAAAACCCCAAGACTCGCACCAGTAAAGATATGTGCACCAAACCTTATGGTATTTCTTGCAAGTTACCGGCTTATGAGCCTGGATCAAGGGGTCAATAACCTTTTCAGAAAAACCTCGTCTAGACAAGACTAGGTGTTCAATCTCTACGCAGTCAGCTTCAGAGAAACTATATTTGGATGAAGAAGAGGACCCTGAATAGAAGATCCTTCCTCAGCAGTAATCTCTAAGGAGGAGAGGATGACATCTACACAAGGTCCACAAACCAGATTCTGCGAGGCCAAGCTGGAGCAATCAGAATCACCAAAGCCCGCTCCTGTTTGATTTGGGCTATCACCCGAGGAAGGAGGGCAAACGGAGGAAACCGGTAAATCAGACGGAAGTCCCACAAAACCGCTAGAGCATCCACCAAAACTGTCTGTGGGACCCTTAAATGGACCCGTATTTAGGAAGTTTGTTATTTAGACGAGACGCCATCAGGTCCGACTCCGGAACCCCCCACCTTGAGGGTTATTATTGAGAATACTTCTGGATGAAGAGCCCATTCCCCTGGGTGAAAAGTCTGCCTGCTCCTGCTTCCCAGTTGTCCACACCTGAGATGTGAATGGCAAAAATGTGGTAGTTGTTAGCCTCCGCCCACCGAAGGATGCGAGTCACCTCCTCCATCGCTAAGGAACTCCTTGTTCCTCCCTGATGGTTGATATAAGCCACCAAAGTGATGTTGTCCGATTGAAATCTGATAAACCGGACCAAACTTAATTAGGGCCAGGCTATCAGGGCATTGAATATTGTCCATTATGTACAAAGGCAAAGAATGACTGGGGGATTGTGGGAAGTAGGAGGGATACTTAAAGCTTTGCTGGGGTGTTTTTTGCCATCTCCTGGTGGCCAGGAGTTGAATTACCACTAGTAATTAGAATGGATTTGTGGACTCTCCATGCCATTGGAAAGAAATGAGGCAGATTCTGTTTTTTTGAAGAAAAAAGCTGGGAGATGCTCTAAAAGCCTTTTTCGTCCCCAGCTGCAGCTCTGGAGTGAGGAGAAAAAGACAGCGAGGATAGGCTATAAACAATAATAATAAAAAAAACCAGAATTTATGCTTACCTGATAAATTACTTTCTCCAACGGTGTGTCCGGTCCACGGCGTCATCCATTACTTGTGGGATATTCTCCTCCCCTACAGGGAAAGGCAAGGAGAGCACACAGCAAGAGCTGTCCATATAGCTCCCCCTCTGGCTCCGCCCCCCAGTCATTCGACCGACTGTTAGGAGAAAAAGGAGAAACTATAGGGTGCTGTGGTGACTGTAGTGTATAAAGAAAAAGAAAAATTTTTCAAACCCGATTAAAAAACCAGGGCGGGCCGTGGACCGGACACACCATTGGAGAAAGTAATTTATCAGGTAAGCATAAATTCTGTTTTCTCCAACATTGGTGGGTCCGGTCCACGGCGTCATCCATTACTTGTGGGAACCAATACCAAAGCTTTAGGACATGGATGAAGGGAGGGAGCAAATCAGGTTACCTAAACAGAAGGCACCACGGCTTGCAAAACCTTTCTCCCAAAAACAGCCTCCGAAGAAGCAAAAATATCAAATTTGTAAAATTTGGCAAAAGTGTGCAGAGAAGACCAAGTCGCTGCCTTACATATCTGATTAACAGAAGCCTCGTTCTTGAAGGCCCATGTGGAAGCCACAGCCCTAGTGGAGTGAGCTGTGATTCGTTCAGGAGGCTGCCGTCCGGCAGTCTCATAAGCCAATCGGATAATGCTTTTCAGCCAGAAAGAAAGAGAGGTAGCAATAGCTTTTTGTCCTCTCCTCTTACCAGAGTAAACGACAAACAAGGATGAGGTTTGTCTAAAATTCTTTGTTGCTTCTAAATAGAACTTTAAAGCACGGACTACATCTAAATTGTGTAACAAACGTTCCTTCTTTGAAACTGGATTCGGGCACAGAGAAGGAACAACTATTTCCTGGTTAATATTCTTGTTGGAAACAACTTTTGGAAGAAAACCAGGCTTGGTACGCAAAATAACCTTATCTGAATGGAACACTAGATAGGGTGGATCACACTGCAAAGCAGATAATTCAGAAACTCTTCTAGCAGAAGAAATAGCAACCAAAAACAGAACTTTCCAAGATAGCAACTTGATATCTATGGAATGTAAGGGTTCAAACGGAACCCCCTGAAGAACTGAAAGAACTAAATTTAGACTCCAAGGAGGAATCAAGGGTCTGTAAACAGGTTTGATTCTGACCAAAGCCTGTACAAAAGCTTGTACCTCTGGCACAGCTGCCAGTCGTTTGTATAACAAGACAGATAAAGCAGAAATCTGTCCTTTTAGAGAACTCGCTGACAATCCCCTATCCAAACCTTCTTGGAGAAAGGAGAGGATCTTAGGAATTTTAATCTTACTCCAGGAGAATCCCTTGGATTCACACCAACAGATATATCTTTTCCATATTTTATGGTAAATCTTTCTAGACACAGGTTTTCTGGATCTATCACTGAATCTGAAAACCCACGCTTGGATAAAATCAAACGTTCAATTTCCAAGCAGTCAGCTGCAGAGAAATTAGATTTGGATGTTCGAATGGACCTTGTACTAGAAGATCCTGTCTCAAAGGTAGCTTCCATGGTGGAGCCGATGACATATTCACCAGGTCTGCATACCAAGTCCTGCGCGGCCACGCAGGAGCTATCAGAATCACCGAGGCCTTCTCCTGTTTGATCCTGGCTACAAGCCTGGGAAGGAGAGGGAACGGTGGAAACGCATAAGCTAGGTTGAACGACCAAGGCGCCCCTCATGCATCCACTAGAGTGGCCTGGCCTTGGGATCCCTGGATCTGGACCCATAGCAAGGAACCTTGAAGTTCTGACGAGACGCCATCAGATCCATGTCTGGAATGCCCCATAATTGAGTGAACTGGGCAAACACCTCCGGGTGGAGTTCCCACTCCCCCGGATAGAAAATCTGACGACTCAGATAATCCGCCTCCCAGTTGTCTACTCCTGGGATGTGGATTGCAGATAGGTGGCAGGAGTGATCCTCCGCCCATTTGATGATCTTGGATACCTCTCTCATCGCCAAGGAACTCCTTGTTCCTCCCTGATGGTTGATGTAAGCTACAGTCGTCATGTTATCTGACTGGAATCTTATGTATCCGGCCTTCGCTAGATGAAGCCAAGCCCGGAGAGCATTGAATATCGCTCTCAGTTCCAGGATGTTGATCGGGAGAAAAGACTCTTCCCGAGACCATAAACCTTGAGTTTTCAGGGAATCCCAGACAGCGCCCCAGCCTGATAGACTGGCGTCGGTCGTGACAATGACCCACTTTGGTCTGCAGAAACTCATTCCCTAAGACAGGTGATCCTGTCTACTGGAGCATGCACAGTTGTAATGGATGAATTCGAGCAAAAGGAACTATGTCCATTGCTGCAACCATCAACCCTACTACTTCCATGCACTGAGCTATGGAAGGCTGCAGAATAGAGAGAAGAACTTGATAAGCGTTTAGAAGCTTTGACTTTCTGACTTCTGTCAGGAAGATCTTCATTTCAAAAGAATCTATTATTGTTCCCAAAAAGGGAACTCTTGTCGATGGAGACAGGGAACTCTTTTCTACGTTCACCTTCCACCCGTGAGATCTGAGAAAGGCTAGAACAATGTCTGTATGAGCCTTGCCTTGGAAAGAGAGACGACGCTTGAATTAGAATGTCATCCAGATAAGGTGCCACTGCAATGCCCCTTGTCTTAGAACCGCTAGAAGGGACCCGAGCACCTTTGTGAAAATTCTGGGAGCAGTGGCTAGTCCAAGTGGGAGAGCCACGAACTGATAATGTTTGTCCAGAAAGGCGAACCTTAGGAACTGATGATCTTTGTGGATAGGAATATGTAGATACGCATCCTTTAAATCCACGGTAGTCATATATTGACCCTCCTGGATTGTAGGTAAAATTGTTCAAATGGTTTCCATTTTGAACGATGGAACTCTGAGAAATTTGTTTAGAATTTTTAAATCCAGAATTGGTCTGAAAGTTCCCTCTTCTTTGGGAACTACAAACAGATTTGAGTAAAAACCCCTGACCTTGTTCCACAATTGGAACTGGGTGTATCACTCCCATCTTTAACAGGTCTTCTACACAATGCAAGAATGCCTGTCTACTTATTTGGTTTGAAGATAAGTGAGAAATGTGGAACCTTCCCCTTGGGGGTAGTTCCTTGAATTCTAGAAGATAACCCTGAGAGACTATTTCTAGTGTCCAGGGATCCTGAACATCTCTTGCCCAAGCCTGAGCAAAGAGAGAGAGTCTGTCCCCTACTAGATCCGGTCCCGGATCGGGGGCTACCCCTTCATGCTGTCTTGGTAGCAGCAGCAGGCTTCTTGGCCTGTTTACCCTTATTCTAGCCTTGCATTGGTTTCCAAGCTGGTTTAGTCTGGGAAGCGTTACCCTCTTGTCTAGAGGCTGCCGAGTTAGAAGCCGGTCCGTTCCTGAAATTGCGAAAGGAACGAAAATTGGACTTATTCTTAGCCTTGAAAGGCCTATCCTGTGGGAGGGCATGGCCCTTTCCCCTAGTGATGTCTGAAATAATTTCTTTCAATTCTGGCCCAAAAAGGGTCTTACCTTTGAAAGGGATATTAAGCAATTTTGTCTTGGAAGATACATCCGCCGACCAAGACTTTAGCCAGAGCGCTCTGCGCGCCACAATTGCAAACCCTGATTTTTTTGCCGCTAATCTCGCTAACTGCAAAGCGGCGTCTAAAATAAAGGAATTAGCTAACTTAAGTGCGTGAATTCTGTCCATGACTTCCTCATACGGAGTCTCCCTACTGAGCGACTTTTCCAGTTCCTCGAACCAGAACCACGCCGCTGTAGTGACAGGAATAATGCACGAAATAGGTTGAAGGAGGTAACCTTGCTGTACAAAAACCTTTTTAAGCAAACCCTCCAATTTTTTATCCATAGGATCTTTGAAAACACAATTGTCCTCAATGGGAATGGTCGTGCGTTTGGCTAGTGTAGAAACCGCCCCCTCGACCTTAGGGACTGTTTGCCATATGTCCTTCCTGGGGTCGACCATAGGGAACAATTTCTTAAATATAGGAGGAGGGACAAAAGGTATGCCTGGCTTCTCCCACTCCTTATTCACTATGTCTGCCACCCGTTTAGGTATCGGAAAGGCATCAGGGTGCACCGGGACCTCTAGGAACTTGTCCATCTTGCACAAGTTTTCTGGGATGACCAGATTGTCACAATCATCCAGAGTAGATAGCACCTCCTTAAGTAATGCGCAGAGATGCTCTGATTTAAATTTAAATGTCACAACATCAGGTTCTGCCTGCTGAGAAATTCTTCCTGTATCAGAAATTTCTTCATCTGAGGAACCCTCCCTCACTGCCACTTCAGACTGGTGTGAGGGTATGACAGAAAAATTATCAGCCCTCCTGCTCTACAGTGTTTAAAACAGAGCAATCGCGCTTTCTCTGAAATGCTGGCATTTTGGATAAAATATTAGCTATGGAGTTATCCATTACTGCCGTCAATTGTTGCATAGTAACAAGCATTGGCGCGCTAGAAGTACTAGGGGTCGCCTGCGCGGGCATAACTGGTATAGACACAGAAGGAGAAGATGTAGAACTATCTCTACTTCCTTCATCTGAGGAATCATCCTGGGCAACCTTACTATTTGTGACAATACTGTCCTTACTGTGTTTGGACGCTATGGCACAATTATCACATATATTTGAAGGGGGAACCACATTGGCTTCCATACATACAGAACATGATCTATCAGAAGGTACAGACATGTTAAACAGGCTTAAACTGGTTAATAAATTACAAAAAACGTTTTAAAACAAAACTGTTACTGTCTCTTTAAATGTTAAACAGGGCACACTTTATTACTGAATATGTGAAAACTATGAAGGAATTGTCCAATCTTTACCAAATTTTCACCACAGTGTCTTAATGCATTCAAAGTATTGCACCCCAATTTTCAAGCTGTTAACCCTTAAAATGTGGAAACCGGAGCCGTTTGCAATTTTAACCCCACTACAGTCCCAGCCACAGCCTTTGTTGTGACTTCAACTATCCCAGGGGGGTATTTCAAGCCTTCTAGGAACTTTTTCAGTGGACACCAGACCCTCTCACATGCATCTGCATGCACTGTACTTAAAAGAAACTGTGCAATAATGGCGCGAAAATGAGGCTCTGCCTAATACAGTGAAAGGCCCTTACTGACTGGGAAGGTGTCTTAACTAGTGCCTGGCGATAAAAAACGTTCCCCAAATAATAAAAGTGTGAAATCCACTTCAAACTTTAAATAAAAACTTAAATAAACAATTGATTTAGCCCTTAAGAGTGTCCACCAGTTAATAGCCCATAATAAGCCCTTTATTTGTTCAAAGCGGCAAGGAGAATGACTGGGGGGCGGAGCCAGAGGGGGAGCTATATGGACAGCTGTGTGCTCTCCTTGCCTTTCCCTGTAGGGGAGGAGAATATCCCACAAGTAATGGATGACGCCGTGGACCGGACACACCAATGTTGGAGAAACACATAATAAAGATTTAGAGAAAAACAAACACATACCCCAAAACCTTCCCTCCATGAAATATAAGCTAACTCTGCTCTGTGCAATCAGCTTAGTGAAGGAACAGCTGATTGCACAGAACAATCAGCAGTTTTCTTAAAGGGCCATACACCTTTTTTTTTTTTTTTTTTTTTTTTTAAAGGGTGAAAAAGAAGGTCCCAGGGCTGCCAAAGGGTCCATAAGGGGTGTCAGTGGTCTCAGAGTACCTTCCTAAGTAATGTAGGACAGCTATGTTCCTGATTTTGTCAAAAAAGTTTTTTTCAGTGGGAGAACAGGCTAAAAGTCCCCTGTCTATGCTGTACCTGTGTCAGAGAACCTTCTAATAGTCTGTGGGGAGTGTCTGTGCAGTGGTAAATGGCTTACCTGAAGTAGCACCCCTCCACTGGCCTACCTGTCACCAAACTGCAGCAGTATCCAGAGAGCCCACCCAGTGTTTGTACACAAACAGCAGAGGAAATACCATTATCCCACAGGGGGAGACTAAGGGACGTGTCCCCGCAATGAGGGAGGGTAGTTATGGCTGAAATCCCTAGGGTGATGCTGCGCACATAACTGGGTAGTCCTATGTCTCTGTATCATTCCTCTGTATCATACCCTAGCGCTGTGGAATCTGTTGGCGCTCTACAAATAACCGATAATAATAATCATTCAGTTTGCTGGAAATCTCTTCTGTCTTCTTTGTGAATGATATGTCCCAGGGATAAAGGGTCTCACACATTGATCTGAGCTTACAAACAATCAATAAGCAAGAAGCTGGGACACCTCTATTCTTAACCTTCTCCTGAGAAGACAAGAACAAAAACGGAGGAGAGATGGGAGGAATTTAAGCTTGTGTGTGTTATTGGCTTCCTCCTAGTGGCGGAAATTATATCCCACATGTTATGGACCCTTTGGACTATCATCATTATACAAAAGAAACTTCATACATTGGAGTACATAATTAAAATCTATAAAATTAAAATAAATTAAAGTACTGTGATATATTACTACAAAATTAAATATGTTTCATAATATGTTGCAATGTAGTGTTCAGAGTATCACATCAATACTTACAGGATCTGCCAAAATCACCACTTGAACTGTAGCTTTGCCAGGTGTGTCCAAACTTACAAGTGGGGTTAAGATCTTCTGCTTTTCTTTTATCATCTGCGCCTCAATGTTAGGAAGCTTACCAAGCAAGACAGTGGGGAAAGGTTAAATCTGAATATTCATTGCAATATTTAGAATTATTTTTATACAATATTTTTTTAATACAAATTCATGCAAGCAACATTAGCATGTTTTAATAATAGCTGTCAAAACACTAAAGAATACAATGTTGCATGAACCTTGCACATTAACTATATAAATTCTAAACATACATCTGCTGTGAATGAGCGATACATTATTTTTCTTATGTTTAAAGAGACAGTATACACTCATTTTCATATAACTGCATGTAATAGACACTACTATAAAGAAGAAGATGCACATATACTGATATAAAAATCCAGTATAAAACTGTTTAAAAACTTACTTAAAAGCTCACAGTTTAGCTCTGTTGAAAAGTTAGCTGGAAAGCCCACTGCAAGTGGGAAATAAGACCCCACCCCCACCCCCTTCTATTGCATATGAAAAGACCCTTTGCACAAACAGGAGCAAGCTGGAGAAGGTAGCCGACGGTATTCTCATAAAACTTTGGGGCTTGGTTAGGAGTCTGAAAATCAGAGCAATGTTATTTAAAAAATAAGCGGGCTATATAAATAGATCATCTACAAAACATTTATGCAAAGAAAAAAAATTAGTGTATAATGTCCCTTTAAAGGAACATAAAATGCAAAAAGATGATGCTCTAATATGTTAGTCTTTTTATTGCACTGTTAATCACACATAATTATGTGTTTGACCCTTGCAGAGGGATTAAACACATAGTTAAAGGGATATAAAAAACTCCACAAAATATTTAGTGATTCAGATAAAGCATGCAGTTTGAAGCAACTTTCCAGTTTACTTCTGTTATCTAATTTGCTTCATTCCCTTGGTGTCCTTTGTTGAAAAGGGTACCTAGGTAGGCTCAAGAGCTAGCTGCTGATTGGTGGCTGCTCATATATACTGCTTATTATCTTACTAATGTGTTCAACTAGCTCCCAGTAGTGCACTGATGTTCCTTCTATACAGGACACCAATAGAATAAACCAAAATGTATAATAGAAGTAAATTGCAGCATTAACAGGAACATAAACAAACAAAGCACTACCAAATTTAGGCCTGCTGGTAATTTTAAGGTTTGGAGTAATACAAATAATTATTGAGGCTATAACTGCCACTGATGGGGGCTTGTTAACACCTGAGAGCTAGTGCTTATAGAGGTAAAGTCTAGATGCAGATAGAAGGATAAGACAATTAGCTATGTCAGCTGCTTAGAAAAAAGCAAACCATTAGACAATGTCTTATTATATGATGATGCAATGAAATGTATTTAATAGTTTTAAATAAGACATACAATGTAGTTAGTTGTGTTATGGCTTTTAAAGGGATAGTCTAGTCAAAATTAAACTTTCATGATTCAGATAGAGCAGGCAAATCTTTCTTTGAAAAAGCAGGAATGTAAACATAGGAGCCGGACCATTTTTGGTTCAGCACATGGGTAGCACTTTCTGATTGGTGTCTAAATGTAACCACCAATCAGCAAGCGCTACCCAGGTGCTGAACCAAAAGTGGGCCGGCTCCTAAGCTTACATTCAAACAAAGATAGCAAGAGACCGAAGAAAAATTAATAGAAGTAAATTAGAAAGTTGCATGCTCTATCTGAATTATGAAAGTTTAATTCTGACTAGACTATTCCTTTAAGAATGAGTTAGTTCATGTATAAGTTAAAGGGACAGTAAAGTCATAATTAGACATTCATGATTTAGACAGAGCATACAATTTTAAACAACTTTCCAATTTACTTCTATTATTTGATTTGCTTCCTTCTCTTGTTATCCTTTGCTAAAAGGTTTATCTAGGAAAGCCCAGAAGCAGCAAATAACCTAGCTTCTAGCTGCTGATTGGTGGCTGCATATATATACACCGATTGTTATTGGCTCACCCATTGTGTTCAGTTAGAAACCAGTAGTACATTGCTGCTACTTCAACAAATGGTACTAAGAGAATAAATCAAATTTTACAATAAAAGTAAACTGAAAAGTTGTTTAAAATTGTATGTTCTACCTAAATCATGAAAGAAAAATGTTGGGTTTCATGTCCCTTTAAGAAACACCACAGATGATTAGATTACCTCATCCTTAGGGCAGGAGAAGGCGATCCTTCCAAAAGCTGTTCCATGGTCAACTGGTCCACCGATATCCTGCAGCTCCAACTTACACTAAAAAAGCAAACATAAAACAATAAATAAATGTTATACATAATGATGCAATCAAAATAATGAAAAGGCTAAGAATAACTTGCAGATGCACATTGTACAGCATTTAGCTGTCTGCGTCATTGCAATGCTTGTAGGCGGAAAGTATTAATTTCACCTAAAGTAGGCTAAGAAGACTTTATCATATTTAAAGGGACATTAAAGTGAAGGTAAACTTTGATGAATGAAAGCCTGTTTTTTAAAAATACTATTAAAATCAGGGGCACTTCATTCATCAAAGTTTACAAAGCAGCCGATTTGATTAAAAACTTAACTCTCATCTTTGCACAGCCTGAGCAGCTTCCCCCACACGTCATCAATGACTAATCCAGCTTCCTCCAATCACGGCTTTCCCCCCAGGGTAGTCATTGAGGCCATGCCGTGATTGGAGGAAGCTGGATTAGTCATTGAAGACGTGTGAAGAGGAGAAGATCTCCGGGTGGGGGAAGCTGCTCTGGCTGTGAAAAATACAAAGATAAGTTGTTAATCAAAACAGCTGCTTTCTAAACTTTGATGAATGAAAGTGCCCCTGTTTTTAATAGTATTTTTTTTAAAAACGGCTTTCATTCATCAAAGTTTACCTTCACTTTAAACACAAATTATAAAACTACATGATTATGTACCTTCATATGTATATTGCAATAATGTTTCACTTGCAATAATGAAACATGTTATGTGTTCTGTCTGGTGCATTTTTAATCCAATTCTCTACAAACTAAAGCCTTGAGTCAGGTCAATATTGAAATTCACTGTGAAGTAAAAGAGCCGGCATTTGTTTATTGCCTATTAAAAGCTTAAACATAACATTTAACCTAAAAATAACAACAATGTTTGTAGTCCAAAATAATGACAAATCCTGTCAAATGTTTGAGTGCTCTTCATACAGTTATAGAAATCAGAAGTGTACTTAAAGTGGACCATGATAAAAAGAAAGTACAAATATGAGCTTTCTAAAATTATAGAACAGTTAACAGTGAATTTAAAGGAACATTTTAGTAAAAATGTAAATGCACATAAATGAAATACATCTTTGAATAGAAACATATTTGCAATATACATGTATTGGCAAAAATGCTTATAGTAAAAGTTATCACTGCTTTAGTGTTTACATTTTTCTCTGCACGTTCATGTGAAGCATAGCTATTCTCAGCGCACCAGCATTTTAAATACAGTAGCTGCTTAGAGCGCCAGTGGGGCTTGTATCATGTAATCAATTAACAAATTGAGTCAATACCGGATGATACAAGCACCTTAGACTCTCTGAGCAAGTAGTGTGTTAAAAATGCTGGTGTCGCTGCATACTTAAATACACTTTTTAAAACTGCTATAGATTTTATTAGAATCATTTTTGCTAATACATGTAAATTGCAAAAATGCTTCTATTCAAAATTGAAATGCATCCACTTGGATTCCAATTTTGACTGGAATGTCCCTTTGAACGTTTTTATAAAATTTCACGATTTCACTTTTAATTACAAGATTGTTGTTGCAGCTGAGCAATAAATTAACATATTGGGTGAGTGTGAATATTTTGAAGCATTAAAGGGACAGTTTACTCAAAAATGTTCTCCCCTTTAATTTGTTCCCAATGATCCACTTTACCTGCTGGAGTGTATTAAATTGTTTACAAGTAGCTCCTTTACCCTTATATTGGCATTTGAAATTGTTAATTTAGCATGTGGTATCCCCACCTATTCTGAAAGTTTGTGGCCGCGCGTACCAGCTATAGATAAGCTTTGTAAACACAGCCAGCAGAAGAAATTACACTACCAGTGTGATAAAGCAGAGATAAGGTAATAAAATGTTGATTTTCCATTGTTCTCTCAAAGTATTGGTGATTGTTTTAAGGACAGATATAAGATAAAGAAGCAGGTATATGTGCACAATGTGATACAGTAATGAGATCTGATTATACCTACAAGCTCAACCCATTTTATTAGGCTGTGGCTTCAAAACACAAAATCAGAGCTTTAATATACAGAAATAAACCTTAAAAAGCAAATTTTCATACATTTTTTACTCTGCAGTTGGTAAAAAAAACAATAGTAAACACATTAAGGGAAAAACTATTTTACAGTATACTGTCCCTTTAAAGGGCCAGTAAACACAGTAGATTTGCATAATCAACAAATGCAAGATAACAAGACAATACAATAGCATTTACTCTGAATTTCAAATGAGTAGTAGATTCTTTTCTAACACATTTCAAAGTTATGTATATTTCCACTCCCCCGGTACCATGTGATAACAATCAGCCAATCACAAATGCATATACGTATAGTCTGAGTTCTTGCACATGCTCAGTAGGAGCTGGTGACTCAAAAAAGTGTAAATATAAAAGACTGTGCACATTTTTTTAATGGAAGTAAATTGGAATGCCGTTTACAATTACATGCTGTATCTGAATCATGAAAATTTAATAAAACCTGAGTGTCCCTTTAACACTTTGCTGTAAATGATTTTCACTATCCAAACTCCATCTACCACCTCCCTTATTTGGAGAACACAGTCTAGACTTGTTACTGGAGTTGACAGCTAGCCATGGTCATTATGTTAACAAACCTAAATTACTTTGCAGTCTGTAATCTTATTCTTCTATTTGCTGAAGCCAATTAGGGAAAGATGTGCGACAGGATAAGGCTGCTATATGCACATTGAGTTCTTTGAACTGGAAAACTTTCCAATTTTGAAACTTAAATGACAAAAGTGGGCAAAATAAATAATGCAAGTATATTGCAAACTTGTTGCACTATGCATGTTATATTATAATTCCAATGATTTTACTGTCTTTTTAATAATCTGTAGTAAAAACAAAACAAAAAAAACCTTTGCAATATATGAGTTGATTAATTTTCTATAATTTAAACTATAAAAGTCATTGATACTTCAAACATCACAATCATAGCCCTGCTACATTGCACACAATAATTGTTAAATCTGTATAGTAAGCTCATTTATACCTGTCCTTAAAAGGGACATGATACCAAATGTTGAAGCACATGAAAATGATGCAGCATAGCTGTAAAAAATAAGATATTTTACCTCAAATGTCCTAAGTATTCACACCCCACTGCAAAGAGACTTTAAGAAGTCAGTAAGGGTGCTTGTCCAAGGACAAGCTAAGGAGTGTGCATCTGTCATGTGCAGGCACAGCCATGTTGTTTTTCTATTCAGTTTTAGTACGTTCTATGAAATCTCATGAGATCACAGCAAAGGCAAAGCATTACCTCAGCGCTGCTGATTGGCTATTTTTTTTTTTGTAACTTGCAGCTGGGCAGTATAACTGTTTACATAGAACTTACTCTGGTGAGCTAAATAAATTTTGAGGTAAAATATCTTTTTTACATAGAGATGCTCGGGTGATATTTTCATGCAAGCTTTTTATAGTTATGCTGCATCACTTTCAAGTGATTTAGCATATGATTATTATGTCCCTTTAATCCCTTAACGATCAGCACAGTACTCTGTACGATGCTGCTGTCCTGGGCCTCTTTCTCTCGCAATCTCGCTAATAGTAGCGTGCTATTTCATAGACGGGCAGAGGTACCGATGCAGAGAGGGCCACTACGGATAAAAAATAGAAAAAAACTCAGAGCGGCAGGGAGGGGGAAGGAGGGATCATACTGTAGAGGTGGGATAAGAGGGTGGGAAATCGATCTGGGAGGGGGTAAATGAGGTGGGGGTCAGCTACACTACTTTAATAAAGTTGGCAAATATTGGAAAACTGGGTACTGGCAGACACCTGCCAGTACCTAAGATGGTGGTAATTAGAGGGGGGAGGGTTAGAAAGATTTTTGGGAGGGATCAGGTAGGTGGGATAGTAAGGGAATAATCCTACACTGAAGAACATAATTATAATTAAAAAAAAAAAAAGTCTAATACTACATACTGGCAGACTGACTGCCAGAATGAAAGATAGGGGTGACCATTGGGGGGTGGGGAAGGAACGAGAGCTGTTTGAGAGGGATCAGAGGGTGGGAAGTGTCAGGTGGGAGGCTGATCTCTACACTAACAATAAAATTAACCTTACAATCTACCTAATTGCTGGGAATAATAAAAAAGTGTGTTGCGCAGCTGCAATTGGCTGCCTTCTAATTACCAAAAAGCAATGGCAAAGCCATATATGTCTGCTATTTCTGAACAAAGGGGACCCCAGAGAAGCTTTTACAACCATATGTGCCTTGATTGCACAAGCTGTTTGTAAATAATTTCTGTGAGAAACCTAAAGTTTGTGAAAAAGTGAACGTTTTTGTTTTTTATTTGATCGCATTTGGCGGTGAAATGGTGGCATGAAATATACCAACATGGGCCTAGATCAACACTTTGGGTTGTCTACTAAAAAAAAAAAATATCGTTTTGATAGGTAAATATAAAAAAGGCTCTATTTCTGTTTAAACGTAGTGATGGCAAAAATGCTCTGGTCTTTTGGGGAAGTTTTTGTCTGAAATGCCCGGTCAGGGGTTAACTGACATCAGGGAAGAAGATAAGAGGGTTTTAAAAAAGTAAGTCTTGGGACTGTTAAGATACTGCAAGCTTTGCCAACAACATTTTGAATGCTTTTAAATTGTTTATTTCGCATGCAGGCATTTTGTAGTATAGTAATTAATTGCTGACACATACATTTACATTGCTTTAAAACATCTCATTCCCCCTTCATAGCTGCATGTAACGGTAAGAAGAATAAAACAACAGCTCAGTATCAAGAACAAAAGCAACCTCTATTTATTTATTTTTTTAAAAGATTGAATCAATTGTGGACAAATAATGTCAGTCTAAAGCCTCATTGTTGGCTAATTCCATTCCATAACTACTACTCAATTATATAACAGGTTTTTTGTTTTCTGTTGGTAACATAACTGTTGTTCAGATAATAGTTTATGGAATTTGATAATGTAGACAGATATGTTAAGGCATGTGTTATTGGAATGCAGACTAGGAAATTGAAAACTTTCCCGGCAGACTTTACCTGGTTATCTGCATATCCTAAAAGCACATTCTTTTTTGCTTCATCTTTGTTATATATTTTCATTCCCAAAAGACCAGACCAATAGGCTATAGATTGTTGTAAGTCTGATACAGCAAGAGTCACTTTCTGAACAGGATCTACAAAATACAAGGAGTAAAACATATATTATTTTTATATAAAAGTGATAACTATATACAAAACGGTTGTGTTAAACTAATTACAAGGTTACATGTTTTTACAATCACAGATTTTTTGATAATTGATTTTTCCATGAATTTCCTAAAATCGTTTAATTTCACATAGACAATAAAGAAGCCGAACTTCTTTCAGTACAAGTCATTCTGAGACTGGAAGAGGGTGGCACAATGCCAACAAAGACATGCTTGTGCTGTAGTATAACACATTTGTAGCTTTTACATCAAGACTAGAAGTAAAACTAGTTTGTATGCTTCATAACATTCTTTTAAATACAGGGTAGAAATGTTTTAACTTCATCATCTCCTTAAACATTAAGTTTTACACATAACCATACATAGTCATAATACACCATTTTCAGCTAGTGGAGCAAATACGGTATAAGGAGCACACAGTTGATTCGTTATAATAAAGGACCATAATAATGAAAAAAATGACATCCTCTAACTCGTTAATGCATGTAAATTTAACACTAGCAATACCCCAACGCTATATGTTTAACAAATAGTTAAAGTACCGTTTGGGAGCATTGCAGGTCCTAAGTGGAAATTGCCCCTGATCCAATCAGCAGCAGCAGTTGCATGACCCAGCTGTGTAACTACTGCTGATTGGGTGACCGGTAGTTTCTGCTTGGGACCAGCAGTACCAAATGGAGAATATCTTAAGGGACAAATAATACAATTTATAGACCTCCAATAAAGTTTATTTTATAGTGTACAAACTCATTTATTAAAAAAATACATTGGGCTCCATGTACTAACAGGCGGACAAACAGCTTCTCAACTTGTGAAGCTGTCCGCCCGCTTTTCCTACATATGGGCATCGGATCTGTTGAACCGCTGGCCGTATGTATCATTACACACTCATCGCAGTGTGTAATGCCCACCCCTTCATTCGCGTGTCTGAAGGGGCTGTCAATCACAGAGAGTGAGCTCTCAGTGATTTTCCCTCGCCCACCTCAGAAGTGGCATAGGGTATAAGAAGCAGCGGTCTAATGACTGCTGCTTCTTACATTGCGGGAAGCAGGCTCGCATATGCAAACCTGCCCCGCAAGGGCTCCGGAGCAGCTCTTGCTGCTTCGTACGTGGAGCCTATTGTGTCAGAATAGCTTGGTGATCACTGTGGTGACAAATGTGTTTTTATTTCTACTCTGGCAAAAAAGGAGCCCTCTAGTTTAATATCACAATTTTTAAAGGGACAGTCTAGCCAAAATTAAACTTTCATGATTCAGATAGGGGATGCAATTTTAAACAACTTTCCTTTTTACTTTTATCATCAAATTTGCTTTGTTCTCTTGGTAGTCTTTGTTGAAAGCTAAACCTAGGTAGGCTTATATGCTAATTTCTAAGCCCTTGAAGGCCACCTTTTATCTCAGGACTTTTTGACAAGTTTTTCACAGCTAGACAGCGCTAGTTCATGTGTGCCATATAGATAAAATTGTGCCCATTCCCGTGGAGTTATTTATGAGTCAGCACAGATTGGCTAAAATGCAAGTCTGTTAAAAGAACTGAGATAAGGTGGCAGTCTGCAGAGCCTTAGATACAAGGTAATCACAGACGGATAGATTTAGAGTTCTGCGTTAGCCGTCAAAACCAGCGTTAGGGGCTCCTAACGCTGGTTTTGGCCGTCCGCTGGTATTTAGAGTCAGTCAGGAAAGGGTCTAACGCTCACTTTGCAGCAGCGACTTTTCCATACCGCAGATCCCCCTACGCCATTTGCGTAGCCTATCTTTTTAATGGGATCTTTCTAACGCTGGTATTTAGAGTCTTGGCTAAAGTGAGCGTTAGAAATCTAACAACAAAACTCCAGCCGCAGAGAAAAGTCAGGAGTTAAGAGCTTTCTGGGCTAACGCCGGTTCATAAAGCTCTTAATTACTGTGCTCTAAAGTACACTAACACCCATAAACTACCTATGTACCCCTAAACCAAGGCCCCCCCCACATCGCTGCCACTCTATTAAAATTTTTAACCCCTAATCTGCCGCTCCGTACACCGCTGCAGCCTACGTTATCCCTATGAACCTCTAATCTGCTGCCCCTAACACCGCCGACCCCTATATTATATTTATTAACCCCTAATCTGCTGCCCCCAACCTACAATTATTAACCCCTAATCTGCCGACCGGACCTCACCGCTACTATAATAAAGTTATTAACCCCTAATCCGCCTCACTCCCGCCTCAATAACCCTATAATAAATAGTATTAACCCCTAATCTGCCCTCCCTAACATCGCCGACACCTAACTTCAAGTATTAACCCCTAATCTGCCGACCGGACCTCACCGCTACTCTAATAAATGTATTAACCCCTAAAGCTAAGTCTAACCCTAACACCCCCCTAAGTTAAATATAATTTAAATCTAACTAAATAAATTAACTCTTATTAAATAAATTATTCCTATTTAAAGCTAAATACTTACCTGTAAAATAAACCCTAATATAGCTACAATATAAATAATAATTATATTGTAGCTATTTTAGGATTAATATTTATTTTACAGGCAACTTTGTATTTATTTTAACCAGGTACAATAGCTATTAAATAGTTAATAACTATTTAATAGTTACCTAGTTAAAATAATTACAAAATTACCTGTAAAATAAATCCTAACCTAAGTTACAATTAAACCCAACACTACACTCTCAATAAATTAATTAAATACAATACCTACAAATAAATACAATTACATAAACTAACTAAAGTACAAAAAATAAAAAAGAACTAAGTTACAAAAAATAAAAAAAAATATTTACAGACATTAGAAAAATATTTTAACAATTTTAAGCTAATTACACCTACTCTAAGCCCCCTAATAAAATAACAAAGCCCCCCAAAATAAAAAAAATGCCCTACCCTATTCTAAAATACAAATAGAAAAGCTTTTACCTTACCAGCCCTTAAAAGGGCCTTTTGCGGGGCATGCCCCAAAGAATTCAGCTCTTTTGCCTGTAAAAAACCCCATACAATAACCCCCCGCAACATTAAAACCCACCACCCACATACCCCTAATCTAACCCAAACCCCCCTTAAAAAAACCTAACACTACCCCCCTGAAGATCATCCTACCTTGAGTTGTCTTCAGCCAGCCGACCCACCGATTGAACCGAAGAGGAGATCCGGAGCGGCAGAAGTGATCCTCCAAAGGGCGCTGAAGAAGTCTTCCATCCGATGAAGTCATCATCCAGGCGGCGCTGAAGAAGTCTTCCATCCGGGCGATGTCATCTTCCAAGAGGCGCTGAAGAAGTCTTCCATCCGGGCGATGTCATCTTCCAAGCGGGGTCTTCAATCTTCTTCTTCAGGATCCATCTTCATTCCGCCGACGCGGAACATCCTTCTTCCCCGACGGACTACCGACGAATGAAGGCTCCTTTAAGGGACGTCATCCAAGATGGCGTCCCTCGAATTCCGATTGGCTGATAGGATTCTATCAGCCAATCGGAATTAAGGTAGGAAAAATCTGATTGGCTGATCCAATCAGCCAATCAGATTGAGCTCGCATTCTATTGGCTGTTCCGATCACCTAATAGAATGCAAGCTCAATCTGATTGGCTGATTGGATCAGCCAATCGGATTGAACTTGAATCTGATTGGCTGATTCCATCAGCCAATCAGATTTTTCCTACCTTAATTCCGATTGGCTGATAGAATCCTATCAGCCAATCGGAATTCGAGGGACGCCATCTTGGATGACGTCCCTTAAAGGAGCCTTCATTCGTCGGTAGTCCGTCGGGGAAGAAGGATGTTCCGCGTCGGCGGAATGAAGATGGATCCTGAAGAAGAAGATTGAAGACCCCGCTTGGAAGATGACATCGCTCGGATGGAAGACTTCTTCAGCGCCGCTTGGAAGATGACATCGCACGGATGGAAGACTTCTTCAGCGCCGCCTGGATGATGACTTCATCGGATGGAAGACTTCTTCAGCACCCCTTGGAGGATCACTTCTGCCGCTCCGGATCTCCTCTTCGGTTCCATCGGTGGGTCGGCTGGCTGAAGACAACTCAAGGTAGGATGATCTTCAGGGGGGTAGTGTTAGGCTTTTTTAAGGGGGGTTTGGGTTAGATTAGGGGTATGTGGGTGGTGGGTTTTAATGTTGGGGGGGTTGTATTTTTCTTTTACAGGCAAAAGAGCAGTTTTCTTTGGGGCATGCCCCGCAAAAGGTCCTTTTAAGGGCTGGTAAGGTAAAAGAGCTTTGAACTTTTTGATATAGAATAGGGTAGGGCATTTCTTTATTTTGGGGGGCTTTGTTATTTTATTAGGGGGCTTAGATTAGGTGTAATTAGCTTAAAATTGTTGTAATATTTTTTAAATGTTTGTAACTTATTTTTTTTATTTTTTGTACTTTAGTTAGTTTATGTAATTTTATTTAATTGTAGTTATTTGAAGTTAATTTATTTAATTAATTTAATGATAGTGTAGTGTTAGGTTTAATTGTAACTTAGGTTAGGATTTATTTTACAGGTAATTTTGTATTTCTTTTAGCTAGGTAGTTATTAAATAGTTAATAACTATTTAATAACTATTCTAACTAGCTAAAATAAATACAAAGTTACCTGTAAAATAAATATAAATCCTAAAATAGCTAGAATGTAATTATTAATTACATTGTAGCTATCTTAAGGTTTATTTTACAGGTAAGTATATAGTTTTAAATAGGAATAATTTATTAAAGTATAGTGTAGTGTTAGGTGTAATTGTAACTTAGGCTAGTTTTTATTTTACAGGTACATTTCTATTTATTTTAGCTAGGTAGCTATCAAATAGTTAATAACTATTTAATAGCTATTGTACCTATTTAAAATAGTTAATAACTATTTAATAGCTATTGTACCTATTTAAAATAAATTGAAATTTGCCTGTAAAATAAAAATAAATCCGAAGATAGCTACAATATAATTATAATTTATATTGTAGCTATATTAGGGTTTATTTTACAGGTAAGTATTTAGCTTTAAATAGGAATAATTTATTTAATAAGAGTTAATTTATTTAGTTAGATTTAAATTATATTTAACTTAGGGGGACTTAGCTTTAGGGGTTAATACATTTATTAGAGTAGCGGTGAGGTCCGGTCGGCAGATTAGGGGTTAATACTTGAAGTTAGGTGTCGGCGATGTTAGGGAGGACAGATTAGGGGTTAATACTATTTATTATAGGGTTATTGAGGCGGGAGTGAGGCGGATTAGGGGTTAATACATTTATTATAGTAGCGGCGAGGTCCGGTCGACAGATTAGGGGTTAATACTTGAAGTTAGGTGTCGGCGATGTTAGGGTGGGCAGATTAGGGGTTAATACCATTTATTATAGGGTTTTTGAGGCGGGAGTGATGCGGATTAGGGGTTAATACATTTATTATAGTAGCGGTGAGGTTCGGTCGGCAAATTAGGGGTTAATTGTCGGTAGGTGGAGGCGACGTTGGGGACGGCAGATTAGGGGTTAATAAATATAATATAGGGGTCGGCGGTGTTAGGGGCACATAGGGATAACGTAGGTTGCGGCGGTGTACGGAGCGGCAGATTAGGGGTTAAAAAAATATGCAGGGGTCAGCGATAGCGGGGGGCGGCAGATTAGGGGTTAATAAGTGTAAGGTTAGGGGTGTTTAGACTCGGGGTTCATGTTAGGGTGTTAGGTGCAGACTTAGGAAGGGTTTCCCCATAGGAAACAATGGGGCTGCGTTAGAAGCTCAACGCTGCTTTTTTGCAGGTGTTAGGTTTTTTTTTCAGCTCAAACTGCCCCATTGTTTCCTATGGGGGAATCGTGCACGAGCACGTTTTTGAAGCTGGCCGCGTCCGTAAGCACCGCTGGTATTGAGAGTTGCAGTGGCGGTAAATATGCTATACGCTCCCTTTTTGGAGCATAACGCAGCCCTTCTGTGAACTCTAAATACCAGCAGTATTTAAAAGGTGCGGGGAAAAAAAAGCCAGCGTTAGATACGTGGGTCGTTACCGACAAAACTCTAATTCTAGCCGCGAGGTAATAAATGTATTACTATAACAGTGTTGGTTATGCAAAACAGGGGGAATGGGTAATAAAGGGATTATCTATCTTTTTAAACAATAATAATTCTGGAGTAGACTGTCCCTTTAAAAAGCCATAAGAGCCCCACTTTCAAATTTGGATACCCTTGATAATCTAATAAACTCTTAACATAAATATACATTTTTATTTATTTTTTTAACAATTTTGTTACAGCAGTCTTATATGTAATGAAATATAAATATAATAATAGTATATTCTGGAACTGATAAAAAACGATATATAATTTGTGTGGGTTACTAACTGAAACATGACTAAATGTAAGCAGCAAAAAAACCCTCAAAATCAGCTTAGCCCAAGGGTGTTAAAAAAAAAAAAAAAAAAAAAAAAAAAAAAAAAGCCTTATCAGCAAAACAGTTAACAAAAGGGAACATGAGATATACGTTTCATGTAATAGAAATTAAGCAGCTCTTAGATTGGAGATTACCACAGTTTGCAGAAAGATATTCAGCCAGTGTTTGTTAAAGGGACAGTCTAGTCAAAAACAAAAACTTTCATTATTCAGATAGAGAATGTAATTTTAAACAATTTTCAAATTTACATCTATCCCCAATTTTGCTTTGTTCTCTTGGTATTCTTAGTTGAAAGCTAAACCTAGGAGGTTCATATGCTAATTTCTAAGCCCTCGAAGGCCGCCTCTTAGCTCAGGGCATTTTGACAGTTTTCACCACTAGAGGGTGTCTGTTCATGTTTTTTATATAGATAACACTGTGCTCAGGCACATGGAGTTCCTAGGAACCAGCACTGATTGGCTAACATGCAAGTCTGTCAAAAGAACTGAAATAAGGGGCAGTTTGCAGAGGCTTAGATACAAGATAATCACAGAAGTAAAAACAGAATTTATGCTTACCTGATAAATTACTTTCTCCAACGGTGTGTCCGGTCCACGGCGTCATCCATAACTTGTGGGAATATCTCTTCCCCAACAGGAAATGGCAAAGAGTACAGCAAAAGCTGTCCATATAGTCCCTCCTAGGCTCCGCCCACCCCAGTCATTCGACCGACGGACAGGAGA
The DNA here is from genome assembly GCF_027579735.1 of Bombina bombina. NCBI lineage: Eukaryota > Metazoa > Chordata > Amphibia > Anura > Bombinatoridae > Bombina > Bombina bombina. The sequence goes on from NC_069501.1 coordinate 648,326,039, forward strand.
AAAACAGGAGAAACCATAGGGTGCCGTGGTGACTGTAGTTAAAGAAATAAATTCATCAAACCTGATTAAAAAACCAGGGCGGGCCGTGGACCGGACACACCGTTGGAGAAAGTAATTTATCAGGTAAGCATAAATTCTGTTTTCTCCAACATTGGTGTGTCCGGTCCATGGCGTCATCCATAACTTGTGGGAACCAATACCAAAGCTTTAGGACACGGATGAAGGGAGGGAGCCAATCAGGTTGCCTAAACAGAAGGCACCACGGCTTGCAAAACCTTTCTCCCAAAAACAGCCTCCGAAGAAGCAAAAGTATCAAATTTGTAGAATTTGGCAAAAGTGTGCAGGGAAGACCAAGTCGCTGCCTTACATATCTGATCAACAGAAGCCTCGTTCTTGAAGGCCCATGTCGAAGCCACAGCCCTAGTAGAGCGAGCTGTGATTCTTTCAGGAGGCTGCCATCCGGCAGTCTCGTAAGCCAATCGGATGATGCTTTTCAGCCAAAAGGAAAGAGAGGTAGCAGTAGCTTTTTGACCTCTCCTTTTACCAGAATAGACGACAAACAGAGAAGATGTTTGTCTAAAATCCTTTGTTGCTTCTAAATAGAACTTTTAAGCACGGACTACATCCAAATTGTGTAACAAACGTTCCTTCTTTGAAACTGGATTCGGACACAAAGAAGGCACAACTATTTCCTGGTTAATATTCTTGTTGGAAACAACTTTTGGAAGGAAACCATGTTTAGTTTGCAAAACAACCTTATCTGAATGGAACACCAGATAGGGCGGAGTACACTGCAGAGCAGATAACTCAAACTCTTCTAGCAGAAGAAATAGCAACTAAAAACAAAACTTTCCAAGATAACAACATAATATCTATGGAATGTAAAGGTTCAAACGGAACCCCTTGGAGAACTGAAAGAACTAAATTTAGACTCCAGGGAGGAGTCAAAGGTCTGTAAACAGGCTTGATCCTGACCAAAGCCTGAACAAAAGCTTGAACATCTGGCACAGCTGCCAGTCGTTTGTGTAACAAGACAGATAAAGCAGAAATCTGTCCCTTTAGAGAACTCGCTGATAATCCCTTATCCAAACCTTCTTGGAGAAAGGAAAGGATCCTAGGAATTTTGATCTTACTCCATGAGAATTCCTTGGATTCACACCAACAGATATATCTTTTCCATATTTTATGGTAAATTTTTCTAGTTACAGGTTTTCTGGCTTGTACCAGAGTATCTATCACAGAATCCGAAAACCCACGCTTAGATAAAATCAAGCGTTCAATTTCCAAGCCGTCAGCTGGAGAGAGACTAGATTTGGATGTTCGAATGGACCCTGTACCAGAAGATCCTGTCTCAAAGGTAGCTTCCATGGTGGAGCCGATGACATATTCACCAGGTCTGTATACCAAGTCCTGCGTGGCCACGCAGGAGCTATCAAAATCACTGAGGCCCTCTCCTGTTTGATCCTGGCTACCAGCCTGGGAATGAGAGGAAACAGTGGAAACACATAAGCTAGGTTGAAGGTCCAAGGTGCTACTAATGCATCCACTAGAGTCGCCTTGGGATCCCTGGATCTGGACCCGTAGCAAGGAACCTTGAAGTTCTGACGAGACGCCATCAGATCCATGTCTGGAATGCCCCATAATTGAGTCAACTGGGCAAATATCTCCGGGTGGAGTTCCCACTCCCCCGGATGGAATGTCTGACGACTCAGATAATCCGCCTCCCAGTTTTCCACTCCTGGGATGTGGATCGCAGATAGATGGCAGGAGTGATCCTCCGCCCATCTTATGATCTTGGTCACTTCTCTCATCGCCAGGGAACTCCTTGTTCCCCCCTGATGGTTGATGTAAGCAACAGTCGTCATGTTGTCTGATTGAAATCTTATGAATCTGGCCTTTGCTAGTTGAGGCCAAGCCCTGAGAGTATTGAATATCGCTCTCAGTTCCAGAATGTTTATCGGGAGAAGAGACTCTTCCCGAGACCATAGACCCTGAGCTTTCAGGGAGTCCCAGACCGCGCCCCAGCCCACTAGACTGGCGTCGGTCGTGACGATGACCCACTCTGGTCTGCGGAAGCTCATTCCCTGGGACAGGTGATCCTGGGTTAGCCACCAACGGAGTGAGTCTCTGGTCTTCTGATCTACTTGAATCACTGGAGACAAGTCTGTATAGTCCCCATTCCACTGTTTCAGCATGCACAGTTGTAATGGTCTTAGATGAATTCGCGCAAAAGGAACTGTTACGGTTACCCTTAGTCTCGCTGAGAGATGGACCGCTTAGTAGCCTGGATCCCTATTGCTAAAGAGGGGAGAAGCTGCTTTCCATAGTATTCTATATGAGTCTCGCAAATATAGAATAATCTCCCTTAGCTGCAGTACAGCTAGGATACCCTTCTGCCCACAAAAACGAGTCAACGCTGCGATTGAGGGTCAAACAAGAACTCAGGACTGGGATGCCCAGCCTGCTTTTTATTAAGGTTACATGCACACAGGGCACTCCCAGGGGGAGAGGGGGGGAAGCACAAAATCCCCCATCACACATTTAGATAGAGAGCACTGTCCTTTGACAGGCCACAATAGGATTACAGTACTTAAGATAACAAGTTTACAAGTTCATCTTATCAATTAGCAGTCTGGCTCCAGAGGTGATTAGACAATAGTTTCTAAAAGCTGAAAAAAAAGAGTTAACTCTTTATGAAATGAAACTTGTTACAGTTTTCTTGGAGCCCTTCTTAGGCGCTGGCTTGCTGGTTCAGGCATTGCTGCTGGGAAATAAGCTCTTCACAACAGAATAACTAATGCTTCTGTAACATTGCTCCCTTTCTGTGGAACACTCTGGCAGACACGGTCTGACCCCTTTTCGGGGCAGACTAAGGCTGTCCAGACCGCTGGTTATGCGGGGCTGAGGTCGGTTTGTCTGGACAACCCGTCGGCGTTGCCATTCTGTTTCCCAGGTCTGTAAGTAATGGTGAAATTGAAGGTTTGCAACGATAAGCTCCAACGTAATAGCCTGCCGTTATCTCCAGAGACCCGGTTCAGCCACACCAACGGGTTATGGTCGGTGACCAGAGTGAACTCCTGACCATATAAATAGGGAGTCAATTTCTTTAATGCCCACACCAAAGCCAAACACTCCTTTTCGACCGCTGCATAGCTGACTTCGCGGGGCAGGAGCTTCCGGCTGATGTAGGCAACTGGATGCTCCCCTCCATCTTCGCCTACTTGGCTGAGGACAGCTCCCAGCCCGAACATGGAAGCATCTGTATGGACGATAAAACGTTTGTTAAGGGCTGGGGCCGCCAAGACAGGAGCGTTAATTAGAGCATTTTTGAGAGCCTGGAAAGCCGTTTCACAGTGGGGAGACCACAGGACCTGTCGAGGTAAGTTCTTCTTGGTCAAGTCAGTCAGGGGTTTGGCAAGTGTGCTGTAGTCTGGTACGAACCGTCTATAGTACCCTGCCGTGCCCAGGAAGGCTAGGACCTGAGTCTTAGTGATGGGGGTGGGCCAATTGGCGACAGCTTCTATTTTGGCCGGCTCTGGTCGCTGCTTTCCACACCCCACACGGTGACCCAGGTACTGTACCTCGGCCATCCCAAAGTGGCATTTTTCTGGCTTCAGAGTCAGGCCAGCAGCCCGGATCTGATCCAGAACCATTCCCACATGAGCTAAGTGGTCCTCCCAGGACTCACTGTGGATCGCTATGTCGTCCAGGTAGGCGCAAGCAAAACTCTGGAAGCCATCCAGGAGCCTATCCACCAAGCGCTGGAATGTAGCTGGGGCATTCTTCATCCCAAACGGCATTACCCTAAACTGATATAAGCCGAATGGGGTGACGAATGCCGACTTGGGGATAGCCTCCGGGGCCAGGGGAATCTGCCAGTAACCTTTGCAGAGGTCAATAGTGGTCAGGTAATTTCCCCTGGCTATACGATCGAGTAGCTCGTCTACCCTGGGCATAGGGTAAGCGTCCGTCACGGTATTTTCATTGAGCCTCCGATAGTCTACGCAGAACCGGGTGGTCCCATCTTTCTTGGGCACCAAGACAACTGGGGAGGCCCAGGGACTATCGGAGGGCTCAATTACCCTGAGCTGGAGCATCTCATCGATCTCCTTCTTCATTCCTGTCCTAACTGCTTCGGGGATTCGGTACGGAGCCTGGCGCAAGGGAGCTTGTCCCGGAGTATCTACCTGGTGGGTGGTTAAAGTAGTGTACCCTGGCTTCGGGGAGAAGGTGAGGTGTTTGGACTGGAGGAGTTGGTTGAGCTGCTCCCTTTCAGTGGGGCTAAGTCGGTCCCCTATCTGAACCTGCGCCACTATACCTGTGGGGAGGCTCTTTTCTAATAGGTCTGGAATGGGTAAACTGTCGGGGTCTTCCTGAGGGGAACAACATACGGCCGTCACGTTCTCTGGTCGCTCAAAATATTCCTTGAGCATGTTTACATGGAATGTCTTTCTAAGATTGTTGTCGTGGCAGCTAGCTATCACATAAGTGGTGTCTCCCCTTTTCTCTACGATCTGGTAGGGACCCTGCCAGGACGCCTGCAATTTGTCTGTCTTCACCGGCTTAAGTACTAACACCTTTTGTCCTATGGTGAAGATTCTCTTTCGGGCCCCCCGATCGTACCATACTTTCTGTCTTCTCTGGGCCAACTGGAGATTAGCCCGCACGGATTTGGCTAATTGCTCCATTCGGTCCCTGAGTTCCAGCACGTATGGCACAATTGGGACACCGTCAGCCTCCATCTCTCCCTCCCAGTGCTCCCGGATCAGGTTTAGGGGTCCCCGTACCTTTCTTCCGTAGAGCAACTCGAAGGGAGAGAACCCTGTCGTTTCCTGGGGCACCTCCCGATAAGCAAATAGGAGGTGCGGCAGGAAGCGTTCCCAGTCTCGGTATTCCTGAGTGAACGTCTTGAGCATTTGCTTGAGGGTCCCATTGAACCTCTCACACAGCCCGTTCGTCTGGGGGTGGTATGGGGAGCTTAGGAGGGACTTAATTTTGCAAACCTGCCAGAGTTGTTGGGTCAATTCAGCCGTAAATTGGGTGCCTCGGTCGGATAGGATTTCTTTTGGAAATCCTACCCGGGAGAACACCTGTACTAGTGCATTCGCTACCGTATCCGCTTGTATGTTGGATAGGGCGACAGCCTCTGGGTACCTGGTAGCGTAGTCCACTACGGTAAGAATGTATCGCTTACCGGAGGGACTAGGGGTAGCCAGTGGTCCCACTAGGTCAATAGCAACCCGGCTGAAGGGTTCCTCTACAATGGGCATATTTACTAGCTGTGCTTTAGGGTGATCGCCTCGCCTTCCTACTCGTTGACACACATCGCAGGTGTTACAGTAAGTTCTAACGTCAGCGTGCACCCCTGGCCAAAAGAACGTGTGAGTAATGCGGTGTAGGGTACGGGTAACGGCTAGGTGGCCTGCTAAGGGGATGTCGTGGCCTATTTTGAGGATTTCTTGACGGTATTTGTGGGGCACTACCAGCTGTCGCCTACGCTGTCCCCTTTTCTCTGTCCAGCGGTATAGTTTCCCTTTTTCCCATAAGAATGTTTCGTTATCTGCCCCGCCCCCCTCCGGTCTCTGCTCGTTCCCGGTACTTTTGTAAGGTCGGGTCAGTCTTAGACTCTGCCTCGAAGGCATCTGGGGTGTCCCAGGGTATGGGGCCTAACCTGTCAGGCAAGGTCGGGGTAGGTCTTACCTGTGTCTCCCGCACTGGTGAGAGCTCTCGCTCCGTCCGGGCTTGGGCCCGTGTAGTCACTGGGTCCGCCTCGTTGTTGCATACTGGAGCATAGGCAGAAGTCATGGGGCCCAAATCGTTGCCCAGTAGTACTTCGGCAGGTAAATTATCCATTAGGCCCACGTTCACAGCCCCCTTTCCCGCTCCCCAATCAAGATGCACTTTAGCTGTTGGAATTTTGTACACATCCCCCCCCGCCACTCTAACGGCCACAGTCTGTCCGGATCGCTTGTGCTCTGGCACCAAATGACTCTGTACCAGCGTGATAGTAGCCCCTGTGTCTCGCAATCCCTCGGTAGATCGCCCCTCGAGCCATACCCTCTGCCGATGGTGCTGGCGGTTATCTGAGGCAGCATATACAGGGTCTGCCTCGTGAAGCGGCCCCACATATCCCTCCATAGGGGCCTCTTGGTTAACACAGAGGGCCCGGGCCGGACGATAGGACCCAGAGGGGTAATTGTAATTCCTGGGTGTCTGGTGCGTATTAAGGGGGCAGCTAGCCATGAAATGCCCTGGTTGCTTGCATCGGTGGCAAGTCGGTCTGGGACGCTCAGAGCTGTTATTGGATGGTCCTGAGTGTCGGACGGGCCCTGTGGGCACCGGGGCTCGGAATTCAGCACGAGGGGGTGCACGGTAAACCTCTCTGGGTTCGACCCGTGCTGGAGCTCGGTAGTTCATGGGTTCGTGAAGACGGGAGTCATAATGTTCATCGGCCAATTTGGCTGCTTCTTCTAAGGTAGAAGGCCGCCTGTCTCGCAGCCATTCCTTCCCTTGCTGTTCCATGCTATTATAAAAATGTTCTAAGAGAAACAATTGTAAAATTTCCTCCCCAGTCACCGCTTTACTTCCGCTCAGCCAGTGATTTGCCGCTCTCCGCATTCGGTGCGCCCATTCCATATGGGTATCGTTAGGCTTCTTTTCCGTGCCCCGAAACTGTCGGCGATACGTGTCCGGAGTTACAGCGTACCGTCGCAACAGTGTCTCCTTAACTAGCTCATACTGTGTCACTTCCTCAGCACCCAGAGTACGAAAGGCTTCCAGGGCTCGCCCGGATAGTTTCCCAGACAATATCGTGGGCCACTCTCTGTTGGGAATCTGGTGCAGGGCACATTGCCTTTCGAAGTCCGCCAAATATTCATCAATCCCTGTCTCGCTCTCTAGGAAGGGTCGAAATGCCGCATAGGGTATCTTGGGCCTCCCAGCATTTTCGACAGGGATGATTACCTGCGGGGCTTCAGCATTGCGGTGTGCGTTCGCTAGGTTGAGTTCGTGGGCTCGAGTCTCTCGTATATCCTCGTCCGCCTCCGCCATCAACTGCTGTACCAATTCCATGGAGGGGTTCGGCCCGTATAATGAGAGCCTTTCCCGAACAATCCTGGTTTTTTCGTCACTAATCGTGGTCGGTGTTTCCGCCATTGTGAAGCTCTGATCCAGTTCGGTCAATTCTGCGATCAGCTCTCTCCTCGGCCGGTTGCTGGCGTACCCCCCCTCTGCTTTCAAGTAAATCCTTTTAGGGTTGTACGCTTCAATTTTTCGTAAGCGCTCTCCATCCGTTCTGTACCTCTCCTAGGAAATCCAGGAAAATCCCGCCGCTGCCGCCAAATGTTACGGTTACCCTTAGTCTCGCTGAGAGATGGACCGCTTAGTAGCCTGGATCCCTATTGCTAAAGAGGGGAGAAGCTGCTTTCCATAGTATTCTATATGAGTCTCGCAAATATAGAATAATCTCCCTTAGCTGCAGTACAGCTAGGATACCCTTCTGCCCACAAAAACGAGTCAACGCTGCGATTGAGGGTCAAACAAGAACTCAGGACTGGGATGCCCAGCCTGCTTTTTATTAAGGTTACATGCACACAGGGCACTCCCAGGGGGAGAGGGGGGGAAGCACAAAATCCCCCATCACACATTTAGATAGAGAGCACTGTCCTTTGACAGGCCACAATAGGATTACAGTACTTAAGATAACAAGTTTACAAGTTCATCTTATCAATTAGCAGTCTGGCTCCAGAGGTGATTAGACAATAGTTTCTAAAAGCTGAAAAAAAAGAGTTAACTCTTTATGAAATGAAACTTGTTACAGTTTTCTTGGAGCCCTTCTTAGGCGCTGGCTTGCTGGTTCAGGCATTGCTGCTGGGAAATAAGCTCTTCACAACAGAATAACTAATGCTTCTGTAACAGGAACTATGTCCATTGCAGCAACCATCAACCCTATTACTTCCATGCACTGAGCTATGGAAGGTCGTGGAACAGAATGAAGAACTTGACAAGCATTTAGAAGTTTTGACTTTCTGACATCTGTCAGGAAAATCTTCATTCCTAAAGAATCTATTATTGTCCCCAAGAAAGGAACTCTTGTCGACGGAGACAGGGAACTTTTTTCTATGTTCACCTTCCACCCGTGAGATCTGAGAAAGGCCAGAACGATGTCTGTGGGAGCCTTTGCCTTTGAAAGAGACGACGCTTGTATCAGAATGTCGTCCAAGTAAGGTGCCACTGCAATGCCCCTTGGTCTTAGAACCGCTAGAAGGGACCCGAGCACCTTTGTGAAAATTCTTGGAGCAGTGGCTAGCCCGAATGGAAGAGCCACAAACTGGTAATGTTTGTCCAGAAAGGCGAACCTTAGGAACTGATGATGATCTTTGTGGATAGGAATATGTAGATACGCATCCTTTAGATCCACGGTAGTCATAAATTGACCCTCCTGGATTGTAGGTAAAATCGTTCGGATAGTTTCCATTTTGAACGATGGCACTCTGAGAAATTTGTTTAGAATCTTTAAATCCAGAATTGGTCTGAAAGTTCCCTCTTTTTTGGGAACTACAAACAGATTTGAGTAAAACCCCATTCCTTGTTCCACAGTTGGAACTGGGTGTATCACTCCCATTTTTAACAGGTCTTCTACACAATGTAAGAATGCCTGTTTCTTTATTTGGTTTGAAGATAAGTGAGACATGTGGAACCTTCCCCTTGGGGGTAGTTCCTTGAATTCCAGAAGATAACCCTGAGAAACTATTTCTAGTGCCCAGGGATCCTGAACATCTCTTGCCCAAGCCTGAGCAAAGAGAGAGAGTCTGCCCCCTACTAGATCCGGTCCCGGATCGGGGGCTACTCCTTCATGCTGTTTTGGTAGCAGCAGCAGGTTTCTTGGCCTGCTTACCCTTGTTCCAGCCTTGCATGTGTTTCCAAGCTGGTTTGGTTTGTGAAACATTACCCTCTTGTCTAGAGGCTACAGAGTTGGAGGCCGGTCCGTTCCTGAAATTGCAAAAGGAACGAAAATTAGACTTATTCTTGGCCTTGAAAGGCCTATCTTGTGGGAGGGCGTGGCCCTTACCCCCAGTGATGTCTGAGATAATCTCTTTCAATTCTGGCCCAAAAAAGGGTTTTACCCTTGAAAGGGATATTAAGCAATTTTGTCTTGGAAGATACATCCGCTGACCAAGACTTTAGCCAGAGCGCTCTGCGCGCCACAATTGCAAACCCTGAATTTTTCGCCGCTAATCTAGCTAACTGCAAAGCGGCATCTAAAATAAAGGAATTAGCTAACTTAAGTGCGTGAACTCTGTCCATAACCTCCTCATACGGAGTCTCTCTACTGAGCGACTTTTCTAATTCCTCGAACCAGAACCACGCTGCTGTAGTGACAGGAATAATGCACGAAATAGGTTGCAGGAGGTAACCTTGCTGTACAAAAATCTTTTTAAGCAAACCCTCCAATTTTTTATCCATAGGATCTTTGAAAGCACAATTATCCTCGATAGGAATAGTAGTGCGCTTGGCTAGTGTAGAAACTGCCCCCTCGACCTTAGGGACTGTCTGCCATAAGTCCTTTCTGGGGTCGACCATAGGAAATAATTTTTTAAATATAGGAGGGGGAACAAAAGGTATGCCGGGCTTCTCCCACTCCTTATTCACTATGTCCGCCACCCGCTTGGGTATAGGAAAAGCGTCGGGGTGCACCGGAACCTCTAGGAACTTGTCCATCTTACACAATTTTTCTGGAATGACCAGGTTGTCACAATCATCCAGAGTAGATAGCACCTCCTTAAGCAGTGCGCGGAGATGTTCTAATTTAAATTTAAATGTCACAACCACTGTTCCCTCTAAGGTGCGCGGCTGTGTGGCCGCGCACCTTCCCTTCTGGTGTAGCGCAGGCAGAATATCAGGCCGCGCAGCACCTGCTGTGAGCAGAAGCAGAGAGGAAAATGCCTGTAGAACTAATTTGCCAAGTGCCGCCTGCACTGCGCATTGGACCCAGCAATCTGTCACTCATCTAGCCTGATTCTGTGTTCCTGTATGCCAGCACCGAGCTAATGTACTCAGCTTAAAAGTATATTAGCTCAGTGCTGGCAGCAGCGCTGTATACAGGAACACAGAATCAGGCTAGATGAGTGACAGATTGCTGGGTCCAATGCGCAGTACAGGCGGCACTTGGCAAATTAGTTCTACATTTTTGGGATCACAGCTCTGCACCTGCCTGACTGCCTCCACTATCTATGCCTCCCAACTGTCCCGGTTTCTGCATTGCCACCACTAGCTCATAAGTGTTGCACACAGTATTTTTAATATTAGTGCTAGTTGGAATGTTGGAGCTGGAAGTGGAAGATAGCGCTATACATCCTGTACGCGCTACACTAAAAACCCCAGACTGACTGAGTAATAAGCAGTTGCTGTCGCTATCGGGGGCAGCTTTCAGTGCAGTAACAGTTTGTTTCAGTGACAGACAGTCAGGATCGGTTTAACGATGGGACCACATGGGTCCAACGCGGATATATAAAGCACCATTCACTTAGTTCTAAGGTAAGGCATAACATTGCTTCATTATCCCAGGCGCACTCACGCTGCGCACATTGTTTAACCCCTTAATGACCACAGCACTTTTCCATTTTCTGTCGGTTTGAGACCAAGGCTATTTTTACATTTCTGCGGTGTTTGTGTTTAGCTGTAATTTTCCCCTTGCTCATTTAATGTACCCACACATATTATATACCGTTTTTCTCGCCATTAAATGGACTTTCAAAATATACCATTATTTTCCTCATATCTTATAATTTACTATAAAATTTTTTATAAAATATGAGGAAAAAATAGAAAAAAAACACACTTTTTCTAACTTTGACCCCCAAAATCTGTTATACATCTAGAACCACCAAACAAAAACCATGCTAAATAGTTTCTAAATTTTGTCCTGAGTTTAGAAATACCCAATGTTTACATGTTCTTTGCTTTTTTTGCAAGTTATAGGGCCATAAATACAAGTAGCACTTTGCTATTTCCAAACCACTTTTTTTCAAAATTAGCGCTAGTTACATTAGAACACTGATATCTTTCAGGAATCCCTGAATATCCCCTGACATGTATATATATTTTTTTAGAAGGCCCATTTTGGTATATTTCATGCCACCATTTCACCGCCAAATGCGATCAAATAAAAAACAATGTTCACTTTTTCACAATTTTTTTCACAAACTTTAGGTTTCTCACTGAAATTATTTACAAAAAACTTATGCAATTATAGCATACATGGTTGTAAATGCTTCTCTGGGATCCCCTTTGTTCATAAATAGCAGACATATATGGCTTTGGTTTTGCTTTTTACTAATTAGAAGGCTGCTAAATGCGACTGCGCACCACACGTGTATTATGCCCAGCAGTGAAGGGGTTAATTAGGGAGCATGTAGGGAGCTTCTAGGGTTAATTTTAGCTTCAGTGTAGTGTAGTAGACAACCCCAAGTATTGATCTAGGCCCATTTTGGTATATTTCATGCCACCATTTCACCGCCAAATGCAATCAAATTAAAAAAAACGCTAAATTTTTCACAATTTTAGGTTTCTCACTGAAATTATTTACAAACAGCATGTGCAATTATGGCACAAATAGTTGTAAATGCTTCTCTGGGATCCCCTTTGTTCAGAAATAGCAGACATATATGACTTTGGCGTTGCTTTTTGGTAATTAGAAGGCCGCAAAGTGCTGCTGCGCATCACACATGTATTATGGCTAGCAGTCAAGGGGTTAATTAGGTAGTTTGTAGGGAGCTTGCGGGGTTAATTTTAGCTTTAGTGTAGAGATCAGCCTCCCACCTGACACATCAGACCCCCTGATATCTCCGAAACAGCTCCCTTCCCTCCCCCACCCCACAATTGTCCCCACCATCTTAAGTACTGGCAGAAAGTCTGCCAGTACTAAAATAAAAGTTTAAAAAAAAAAAAAAAAAATACATCTTTAGTATATTTACATATGCTACTTTGTAGGATTCCCCCCTTAGCCCCCAACCTCCCTGATCCCCCCCCAAAAACAGCTCTCTAACCCCCCCCCTGCCTTATTGGGGGCCATCTTGGGTACTGGCAGCTGTCTGCCAGTACCCAGTTAACAATATTTTTTTCTCTTTTTTATTTTTTTTACATTTTTCTGTAGTGTAGCTTCCCCACGACCAACCCCTACCCCCACCCCCTCCCAGATCCCTTAGATTACTTTTTGGGGGCATTTATTCCCCCTCTTCCTCCCACTTACTACATGATTATTTCTGTAGTGTAAGCGGTTCCCACCCACTCCCCCCCCCGTGCACGTGCGCGTGTCTGTGCACGCGCGCGTGTCTGTGCGCGCCCCTGACTCTCCCGCCCCCGATCCCGCCCCCCTCTGTGTATCTGAAGCCATCGATGGCCGCCCACTCGCCTCCCACTGCAGCTCCCACCCACCAACGATTGCGGCCATCGATGTCCGGTGTAGAGAGGGCCACAGAGTGGCTCTCTCTGCACCGGAGGGGTACAAATTGTTATTGCAGGATGCCTCGATATTGAGGCATCCTGCAATAACCGGAAAGCAGCTGGAAGCGATGAGGATCGCTTCCAGCTGCTTTCCAAACCGAGGACGTACGCCACACGTCCTCAGGCGTTAACTGCCTTTTTTCTGAGGACGTATGGCGTACGTCCTCGGTCATTAAGGGGTTAATCTGGCTAAGTGGCTATCACTGAAGAGAAACAAATCAGCGTGTGACACATCTTCAATGGTAAATGCGCACCTCTCTGACACCAATAATGCTGTTTATTAGTGGCTGTTAGAAGGAAACAATGAAATGGTTATGGTATGCATTTAAAACGTAGCTTTTATTCCAGTTCTTTAAAATATAAGCCGTAGAACAGGACAGAGCAAAACACTGTTCTAGTTTAAAAGTACAGTGTTTTGCTGTGTCCTGTTCTTCTACGGCTTATATTTTACTGTTCTGTAATAATACGCTACACTAAGTTTGACTACAGACTCAGAGCCATAAGACCGGCTCCTTCTCTAGCTAAACTGATTGGCCTGCCCTGTTAGCATAGGACGCTGAGGGAAAGCTAAATGAGGCACAGCAAGGAGGGACCGGCAGTAACAGCAGTTACTATAGCCTTCATTCATAAAAAAAAACCTGACACTTGCCTCCAAAAACCCTTAATTTATTATACAATCTAAGACAGAGCAATCTAAGGCAGAGGTCACCTGATCGCCCCCAGCACTGCAGTCAGTAGTGCACACAGAATCATTTTACACTGCATGCGTGCGTGCGTGCGTGCTGCTGTAGGAAGTATGTTGGTGGAGTTAGAGCAAGACCCTTTAGACAGCGTGAGTAACAAACTCATTCATTATTTGTTGTCAGTAGTGCCTTAGATGTTTGAAGCTGTTCACACTCCTTTACATGAATCTATGCTTCAAAGTAGCCGTGTCTGACTCTGTTGGTAGTCTCCCCCCTCCCTGCTCTCATTTCCTCAATTCCTTCTCAAGACTGTGTGGCATCTCCCCTCCTGCTATATATCTCTAACCTACTTGTCATGAGGATGATGTCAATAGGTTATCAGAAAAAATAAATCACATGGGAAATGTGTTGCTGGGGGTTGGGGATTCCTATTTCAGAATAATTATTAACCCCTTCTTCAGACTTTGCCACATAGTGTGTATGTATGAGTGTATATCTGTGTATGTTGGTGTGCATTTGTGTATGTATGTGTATATATATATATTTTTTTTTTGTGTGTGTGTGTTTGTGTATGTATGTGTATATATATATATTTTTTGTGTGTGTGTTTGTGTATGTATGTGTATATATATATATATATTTTTTGTGTGTGTGTGTTTGTGTATGTATGTGTATATATATATATTTTGTGTGTGTGTGTTTGTGTATGTATGTGTATATATATATATTTTTTGTGTGTGTGTGTTTGTGTATGTATGTGTATATATATATATTTTTTGTGTGTGTGTGTGTGTTTGTGTATGTATATATATATTTTTTGTGTGTGTGTGTGTGTTTGTGTATGTATGTGTATATATATATATATATATATTTTTTTTTTGTGTGTGTGTGTTTGTGTATGTATGTGTATATATATATATTTTTTTGTGTGTGTGTGTTTGTGTATGTATGTGTATATATATTTTTTTTTTGTGTGTGTGTGTTTATGTATGTTGGGGGGGCAGCAGAATTTTGAGTGCCTAGGGCAGCACAAAACCTAAATACGCCACTGAGTCATACATATTTTATGACTAATTAATAAATGAATCTGTATATATAGGAAATGAGTGAACTTTCTAGTAATTATAATTTCTTCAAAATGATCCTCCATCCTATTTCTAACATACTCATGTATCCACCACGAGCTGATATTTTATTGCCATGTGCATAAAAAAATAAGAAAAAGAAAAAAAGTAAGGGCAGGGGTAATTAAATATTTTTTCATAGAGTTAACTTGTTTTAATTGAGCCAATCATTTTTTTTTTGCAGTTTCAAAAATACCCCAATATTATACATAAAATGCTTTCAAATGTTTGCAAATTATTCAAATATTTCCACAAAAACATTTCATAATTTTAAAGAAATGGCACATTTGTACACATACATTCATATATGTTATTAGTAGAAATATAAGACAGCTACAAGTACATTAAATTAAATCCCTTATTTGAAAAAAGAAAAGTACACATCATGTCCCTCTGTGTATTGTGGGTGGCACTAGCAACAGAGGGGCTGCTGTCTATACATAATATATATATATATATATATATATATATATATATATATATAAACCCTGAGTCCTCTCAATGCTTCTAGATATTTAATTTTTTGTAAACTATTGTATATGTATAAGGGCTGGTTGATTGTGATACTATATATATATATATATATATATATATATATATATATATATATATATATATATATATATATATATATATATATATATATATATATATATACACACACACACAAACATACACACACACCTGTGTGTGTGTATGTATATATATATATTTTTTTTTTATTATTATTTTTTTTTTATTATTTTTCTTCACTGTTGCCGCACATGGGCTTCTACTTATGAAAATAATGTGGGGACACAATGCTGCAAGCGAGTAGGCTGCACTCATTTACACACCCGCCGGCATGTTATCAGATCCCATAAGTTATTGGTTGTAATGCAGGTGGAAGCTTTCTTTGTAAGAAACTTGTCCAGGGATGCTCCTACATGGTGAGGCTAGAGAAGGAGTTAGGTGGTTGTGGTTTCCTGACATTAACTGATGGATTGAGGCTGTAGAAGGTAACGGTTAGTTATTTGTTGTCTTGAAACTTTTTATTTTACAGAGTCTGTGAAGTCATTTTAATATTTCAGAACAGTAAGATTTAGTGTTTTGGGAAGTAAACTAGTTGCCAGGAGTAGCCTTTTATACTGCAAGGAGGCATAGGTGTGTTTGCAGTATTTATACAGCAGTCTGACTTTCAGGATATGTGCTTCATTGCAAAGTGATGTGTTCCTTTGGTCCCCTTTATATTGTCGTGTTTGATGAAGCTCATGTGTGCATGTGTTTCTGCGTATGTGTGATGTGTGTGCATATGAGTGTGTGTATGTGGTGTGTGTGCATATGAGTGTGGGCATGTGGTGGGTGTGTATTTATATGTGTGTGTGTGTGTGTGTGTGTGTGTATGTGGCGTGTGTGCATATGAGTGTGTGATGTGTGTGCATATCAGTGTGTGTATGTGGTGTGTGATGTGTGGTGAGTGTGTGTATGTGGTGTGTGTATGTGGTGTGTGGTGTGTGTATGTGGTGTGTGTGTGTGTGGTGTGTGCATATGAGTGTGTTTATATGTAGTGTGCATGCATCGGAATGTACCTGTGATGTTTGTGTGTAAGTATGTATGGGAGGGCTGCTTTGCCTTAAAATGCCCGGGCCTATTTTTTTTTCTCAAAGATCTCATTTAATCTTATTTTTAGACTTTTTCTCTCTTCTATATTTGCTAAAATCAGTTAACAGCAATGTGATATATATATATATATATATCACATTGCTGTTAACTGATTTTAGTATATATATATATATATATATATATATATATCACATTGCTGATAACTGATTTTAGTATATATATATATATATCACATTGCTGATAACTGATTTTAGTATATATATATATATATCTACTCCGTTTGTGGTCTATCTGTTGAATTGTACATGTGGGAAGTACTATGTCGGTAAGACGGACGATGACATCAAGAAGAGGATGGCTAACCATCGGAGTGCAATCAGGACAGCAATCAAGGATGGTACATCGGAACAACCAGTGGCACGCCACTTCATACAGATGAAACACACGGTGAAGGATTTACGCTTCATATTGATTGACCATGTACCAATAATGCCACGAGGAGGTAACAGAAAGAACAGGCTCCTGCAAATTGAAGCCAAATGGATCCATAGGCTAGGAACGGTACACCCAGGTGGATTAAATACAAGTCTGGACTGGCATTGTTTTTTTTGGCATTGTTTTTTATGAGTCCTGGTAGAATGGATATGAGATATCCAGATATACCATTTAATGATGAGAGTCCATGTAACTCCATGGGTGCCCTGTTGGGCACATTGAGAGTCCATATTGTCCATCCCATAGCTGGGGATTACTATGCTCCAAGAGATTCGAAATGGACTAAAGAATTTCTACCATCCACTACAGCAATAATCAGGAGGTAGAGCCATATCAGTACAAGTTACTTTGAGGTGAGAATATACTCTTTCCAATACTTATGGGATTTTGGATTATAACCCTCCATCCAGAACCTCCGTTATACATTTGTGTATATCAGACCATAGTCTTTTGCTAGCTGTGTAGTTACTGACCTAACCCCCTATTGCTCTACCATAATCTTTGGGTTCATTTACAAAGGTACACATAGGGGTAATATTCCATACCCATTACTTATAGCTAGGATATATTATAGTGATAGGAGACTTTTTTCCTGACACACTCAAGTCCCCAGGGCTCTAGATCCCTGACTAAGGAATATATGTATCATTTCACTATGACGGATTATGTCCACTTCACCTCTTTTCACTGCTTACTTGTAACATGATTCTATTAGGATGTGGTGACACCTTGTATGTACATAGATCGCAGCCTGACCGCAGATAATCAATGCAGGCTGGTATACCTAATAGTTGCTAATTGAGCTAGCTCTCAGTAATCACGCCGTAGGGTACGAGCATAATAATTGCTCTATAGGCTAATGTTAATACCAGTATATTACTTAGTCCTCCCTTGGGCTATACTTATAGTGTGTATATGCTGTGGGGTTGCCATGGCAGCCTGCTGCTGTCATTTGGTTGTTAGCTCCGTTTTGACTAACGGGTCTGACTGCGATAGGTTGCCATGGCGACGCATAACAACGCTCTATTCAGAGCGCGCTGATCCGGAAGTAACCCGGATGCTCACACGCCCCTCCTGTGACCACGCTGGATTCAGCGTTCATGGCGGTTTCTGTATTGAGTCTCACACCGCCTAGATTAAGCACAATCAAGTAAGCAGTTTTCTTATAGGTGTAATAATTATGCAGTATATGCCTCTTCTGTTCATGATCGCTGCTGTTAAGTCAGATATTGATTGACACTGACTGATTGAAGTTTTTAACCTAGCTCCATGTCCTTCTAGATTGATTATCACTGATATACATAATGGTGTCACATTAGATAATTTTTATCTGTACATATTTTATTGTTAGATATTATGATGGTATCACACATGAATGAAATGTTGATTGTTAATTGACATCTGTTATGTACATCTCTTATGGATTGATATTGATGTATTTTGATTGGCTGATTACGTGATGGGGGAGGGGTTTGATGTGCTATATAACACTGTTTGTATCACAGTTTGGGTTGTCTGAGGAAGGGGTGAATGCCCCGAAACGTC